>NC_056732.1:1733963867-1733983007 GCF_019279795.1 Protopterus annectens
GGAAGGGCCCTTGGGAAAATTTGGAATCAACAGAATGCAGGAAGCCATGTAGCCCAGAGCCTGCAGGAATTTCCTTGCAGTGAGCTGAGATAGAGTTGCCAAGGTGTTGAAAAATTGAAGCCAGCTGTGTTTGTTTTTCTGGAGTGAGGAAGGCCCTTTGTAAGGTTTGTATTTAAGAGGGCTCCCAAGAATACCATTCGCTGAGAGAAGGGATCAAATGTGACTTTTTTGTGTTCACTGAGAATCCCAGTAGGAGGAGAAGACGCTTGAACAAATTCCAGATGTTAAAGTAGAAGATCCTTGCTGTCTGCCTGAATAAGGCAGTCAGCCCAAATAAGGGTAAATCTGAATCCCCTGAAGTCTGCAATAAGCCACTACTGGTGCCAGGCACTTGGTAAAGACTCTGGGTGCAGTAGATAAACCAAAGGGCAGTACAGAGAATTGAAAGTGTCTCAACCTGCCTTGGAATCTGGAGGAATTTCCCTATGCGTTCCTGCCTGATGGGAATGTGTAAATAGGCTTCCTTTAAGTCCAATGTCACCATCCAGGCCCTGAGAGAGCATTGAATTAGTTGCTGCAGAGTAAGCATCTTGAATTTTGGAATTTCCAAAAGGTGTTTAACACAGAAAGGTCCAGAATAGGTCTCCATGAGCTTTGTTTTCTTGGGAACCAGAAACAGTCTTGAATAAAAAAAACTCCTTTTCCCATCTCTGAGAGGAACAGGCTCTATGGCTCTCATGGCCAGAAGAGCATCCACTTGATTTAAGGCCTCTGACCATTGATGTTTTGGCAGATCTGACAACCGTAAGCCCTTTGGCAGAGTATGAAAGTGGGAATTTGTAGCCTTTTAAAATCACGGGCCCAATACCCATCTGTCTTGGGTAATATGGAGTCCAATTCTGTAAAAGAGACAGTTTTCTCCCAGAGGGCATCCAGGTGAAGGGGGTCCTGTAGCCCAACCGAGAGAGAGTCATTGAGTTTGCTTTTCTTTGAGATTGGGATCTGTCTTCTCCCCTTCTAGGTGAAGAAGCAGTCCATTGTCTAGATCTAGTGGGTGAGGCCTGAGCTTGACCACTGCACCTCTGGAGCTGCCTATATCTTCCCCTTTGAGGCCTGTCAGACGTGGGAAAGGACCACAATTTTGGAGGGCCAATTCCTGGAAAATCTAGGAGGCTGAACTTGCAAGAAATCTTTTACAGTTTGCATAGATTTTGCCTTTTCTTCCATCTTTTCAATAACCTCCTCAGCCTTAGATCCAAAAAGAACATCATGTTGAACAGGGGCATCTAATAACTTAGCCTTAACCTGTTCAGGTAAACCTTGTTCATGAAGCCAGGCATGTCTCCTGATAACAGTACCAGAGGCTGCAGCCCTGCAAGAAGCATCCAAAGCATCAAAACCACAATGCAAACTATGTTTGTTCACTTGTTCAGTTGCATGCAATACATCCTGAAGTTCCTTATCCTCTGCACATGCAGGAAGGGAAGCAAGCTTTTTGCTTTAAAACAGACAAAAAGAAATTGCTGATACTTAAACACATATGAAACTGGCAATTTAAAGCCCTTACAGACAGGGTAGCAGAAGTATATACTTTTTTCCCCCAATCTGTCTAAAAGCACGAGAATCCTTCTCAGAGGGAATAGGATTTTTAGAAGTAGCAACCTTAGCAGCCTTAGAGCCCTGAGAAATAGTTTCAGGATCCGCAGAAGGGTTCTTAAATAAGAATAAATGAGAGTCAGGAACCCTGTAAAATCTATCAGGCTTAGAAGGAGCAGGAGGCATGGAATCAGGATTCAAATTAGCCTCAGAAAAAGCATCATCCACAATGTCAAGAACAGGAGGGATAGCTAAAGGCCTATGTTGAGGAAGAAGAAGAAGGAATTCTCTAAGCCTCTTCTTGGAAGCAGAATACTCCTGACCTTCCCAATGAAAATGTTCCCTCATCTCATGCAAGGTTTCCCAAAAGAGAAATCTTCAGGCTGAGAGGCAGAGGGCAAGGAGTCCTCAGCATCCCAATCCTCATAAGTGAGGAAAGAATATTCCTGATCAGAGGAAGAGACAGAAGATACAGAAGCCTGGTCAGAGGGAATCCAGAGGAACATCCTGTCGCAGGACTTTTTTTTCAGGTGGGGGTGAGAACCCCTAATCATTGTAAAGTAAATCTTCCAGCCATCTTTTAATAATTGCTTCTGGTGTCCTGGGAGTAGATTCAGTAGTAGCTTGAGCAGGAACTTTGGACTTAGCAGGAGTCTTTGTCTTTGCCTTTGAAATAGTGGGATGTGAGTAGGGTTTCCTGAAAACCCCTCAGAAGCTGGTACCCGCACAGCGTTCCGGACCCATCTGAGGGAGCAAACGTCCGCTGGTCCTGCAGCAGTTAAAATAGTAGGCCTTGATGGCTCCCCATGGGAGTCATTAATAAGACGCCATCGGTTCAGAAGTGGCGGACGACAGGGCTGCAAAGCGCCTCACTGATGACAGCCTAACCGACGCTGGCTCCAGCTGCAACGAGTCCTGTTTGGACCTCGGAGGCTTGTCTTTGTCTTTGCGCTTCTTTTGAATTCCAGTAGTGTCCACGACATCTTCCTATAATTGAAGCGTCTGCCAAAATAATTTAGGAGCCCAGTCGCATTCATGCGCGCTTTGATAGTACGAGAATTGAACCTGGCACAGAACCGACAACAAGAAACGTCGTGGTCAGGGCCTAAGCAAGGTAGACAGTAAGAGTGGAAATCTTTATGAGGTATTTGTTTCCCACATGTTATACAATTATTAACTTTTTCTGACATCGGAGGAACAAGAAAAAGATTCTAACGGGTACTTAGCTTTGAGAAGAGAAGTAAGAACTTCGGACCGACAACAACAAAATACGCTGTTCAAAATCGCCAACCAACCATTTGCAGCTGCTTTCCACCGCACGGCAAGAAAGACTGAAGAAGATGGCGTCGGCTGAGGGCTATGTACCAGAGCGTACTGACATCATGGTACTAGCTTGTACAGCCGACGCCGGACCCAGACTTTGGGATTCTGGCCGACCTCGGGCTGCCTGCTGGCAGGAGCACTCTACAGTTATGACTGCAACAGTGAAACACGAAGAACATCCTCCAAACACTTGACCCGACCCAGTTCAGCTTTGTTAAGGGCAGATCATGCTAAATGAACCTGGATGACTTCTTCAAGACAGTCACCAAGGCCATAGATGAGGGAAAAGTGGTTCACACAGCCTACCTTGACCTCGCCAAGGCTTTTGACACCATTCCCGACTCGGGTATTACAAAAAACCTCACCAGCCTGAACATAAACCCCTATGTCATAAGATGGAACTCACACGGAAAAAATAGCGGGCTCCAGGTCCGACTCTAAACCAGTCACAAGTGGTGCCCACAAGGCTTGGTCCTGGGACCCCTACTGTTCAGCATATAATTCTCAGAAGTACAGGCAAACACAGGAGGACTATGGCTAACCAAGTTCGCTGATGACTGCAAACTGGGAGCCATAACTGACTCTCTGGCTGACATGGACATCCTCCAAAAGGGCCTTACTGAGATGGACACCTGGCGTCAAAGTCATGGCCTCAAGCTAAATGCCAAAAAATGCATAGTCATCCCGTTTAGGGAAAAATGAAACGCCCACGAATTACCACATAGGTGGCAGCCATCTTATTACAGAAGAGGTAATAAGAGATGTGGGGACCCAGGTAGATAGTAATCACTCCTTTGACGATCATATTGCCAAAGTAGTTAGGAAATCCTTCTATGTGGCCCATCTAATTACTAAAGGGTTTGCATCTAGAAATAAAGAGATTATAGTGCCCCTCTACCTGTCACTGATTAGACCCATCATAGAGTACAATGCCCCATTTGGGATGTACCTCACAAGACACTTCCAACAGCTGGAAAGACCACAAAAGTACCTCACCAAGAGAATAAGTCTCAAACATATGTCCTATGTAGCCCGACTGAAAAAACTCCGGCTGTACTCAGTGGCATATCGCTTACTCAGAGGTGATCTCTGCCTGACTTACAAAGCCCAACTCAGAATTGATGGACATGCTCCACCTAAAGAAATCCAAGTCACTGCAAAGCACGCGCTCTAGTGAGCTAAACCTCACCAAAACAAGAAATAGAACATGCTGGAGGGATTGATTCCTGTCACAGAGATTCCCCATGCTTTGGAACAAAATTCCAAATTACATCAGGCAGAGCCCCTCACTAACATTCTTCAAGAGAAACCTTGACGAGTGGATGGGTAACAGAAAATACACCCCTGGGATCACTTCACTGGCTCTGCTTGACAGAGGATCAGTTAATTAATTAATGGGGTGGCGAAAGTCGACACACTCTGGCTAGGCTTATAAATGCCCCCGGGCAGATAGCCTAGTACCTACCCATGAACCTATAAAACAAAAAAGTATCATGCCAATGCCATATCATGCAGGGATAAAGTCCTGACTACTGCCATGGCAACCTGGGTTTGAGAAGAGACAGGGCTACAGAAACAAAACAAAAAACTATCATACCGATGCCATGTCACGCAGGGATAAAGTCCTGACTACTGCCCCCGGCAACCTGGGTTTGAGAAGGGACAGGGCTACAAAAACAAAACAAAAAAGTATCATACCGATGCCATGTCATGCAGGTATAAAGCCCTGACTACTGCCCCGGCAACCTGGGTTTGAGAAGGGAGAGGGCTATAAAAGTATCATGCCAGTGCCATGTTATGCAGGGATAAAGTCCTGACTACTGCCCCGGCAACCTGGGTTTGATTAGCTGCTCAGCTGTCTGAGGTGCTGCCATGGAAGGAGGGCATGCCTATCCTGGGGAAGGGTATACAGTCAGGTACATCTTGCAGTCGATCCCTTTAGAAGGCTGGCAACATACATGGGGGAGTTGTCCTGAAGGCAAAAGGTGAGAATATTGTCTGTGCTGAGGTCAGATGACACGTCAGCACATATCATTTGCACATCCACCCTTGAACATCTTCAGCTGTGGAAGAGAGAAGATAAGTTATGGCACTTGTCAGGAGCAATATGACATTTCCCTAGGTGCAGCAATCTTCTAACTGATCCATAGCATGGATATAAGTAAGCCTGAGAAAGATGTTCCCTCCTGTTGATACTTGTCCAGAGATGACAGAATATGAGGAGGTTGGTACACAATAAATGGTAGGGGTAGGGGGCAAAAATGAACAAAAAGTGGTGTAATTCAATAAGCAAAATCACAACTTAACCCTTAAATCATATGTGCCAAGTTATCTCAGCTAATGAAAATGACCCAGGTGTGGGTGCCAAGGTTTCCATTTTTTTCTTTATTATATTACTATTATTTCAAAATAGGTGTGCAGACAGTTTAAAAAAACTCTCTCTATTGCTCAGCATATCTGTGAGATAATTATTTAGCGAGTTCAGTAACTGTACTAGCCAAATAATTTCCCTGAACTCCTGAGTACAATCCATGGAAAGTCGAACCTAGAAGTGAGGTCATGTTGTTCTTTAGCAAGACTTCAGATCTACTCCCATAAACATAGTAACAGGACAAGGATAGCCAGCTCAAGTCCTATTGCTATGCCATCTAATTCCATGTAACTGGTAGCTGTCAGCAACCAATTTCAATACTTTCCCAGCAATCTCTAGTCATAATACTTGAAGGAGACTTCAATTTTCAGTGATGTTTTTCATTGTTATGTTTTTTTCTTACCTGTATGAAATCAGATCGAGGTGTCAGCAGTGGTAACAATATACATTGCCCATAGCAGAAAACACTCACATTTATTTAATAAACTTACATTTTCCATGATCAAGCTGATCTGAGGTTGGGTTACCACTAGTAGGGGAGTTAAAAATATACACTGGCAGTTTTGTTACCATGTCTGGTTATCACACATAGCACATCTGTTTAGAGTGGCAGTATATAGATGAATGTAAAGTACATTTGGGATGATCATAGTAATGTGACTATTGTGGCTAGGTGGGATGGGGACAGAGTTTTGTGTTACACAGCTACAAGCTGACATACACTACTGTGATAATTTTTCTCTCATTTTACCACAACATAACATCAGAGGGGGGTACACAGAAGGTGGGTATTTTTACAGGGTTATGGAGGCAGGTTATACATAAAACACAGGAAGGTTATATGTCAGACAAACAATGGCAGTGTCTGTGTCTTACGAGCCGTGAGTAGAAAATCATTTTTCAAGTCACAATGCTTTTTATTTCTTCACAGCCACACATCAAAAATGTTCACAGAAACCATCTTGAAAACTGTGTATGAAAACAAAGGGCAGCTATGATTCATGCAAAACAATCACTGAAATGGCTACTTCTGGGGCA
Organism: Protopterus annectens; assembly: GCF_019279795.1. NCBI lineage: Eukaryota > Metazoa > Chordata > Ceratodontiformes > Protopteridae > Protopterus > Protopterus annectens. The sequence goes on from NC_056732.1 coordinate 1,733,970,196, forward strand.
TGTATACATAAACAAATGCAACAGGTTGAGATAAATTACTGTGGTCATCATTTCTTTCACTTTCATTACAATCACATATCAAATGCGACACATATGGTGAATGTTTTTTTAAACCAAGCATAAGAAGGCATGAAGCAAATGAATAGATCACTGTTGAATAAAAATGATACGGCTTGTTGAGAGCAGAGTAAGTGTCTGGTAGCTTCAAGATGTAATATGTATTTTTGGCCATTCTGTTTTCCATTTTCCTCTTAATAAGGCATCAGAAGTATACAAAACGTTGCTACAACTTGGGAAAACAGACATTATATGAAAGAAAGATCAGTTGCAGGATCCCTTCTGAATGATTACTGATATGGTGTGCTTGGAGGCAGTATCTGTCAATGAAAAAGGTGACCATTATATCTGTGGGTCATAGACACAAGTGGTTTAACCTCTCATAAGGGGTACATTCCAATGGAACAATATGTGTGCATTTTGCACAAAAGTATTAGAATTCCCTAAGGTTATTTTGTAAACAAACTGCATAGGGGAACAGGCATATATCCTCTTGCGCAGAGCTAACTAATCCAGTTTGGAAGTTAAAAAGGAATGGAAGAAAACAAATAGTGGATTGATAAAGGATGCAATGATGGATTGATATAGGATATAATGATGGACTGATACAGGATATAATGAATATATTGCAATGAAAAATGGTGCTAGTGTGTTTACAAGCTTAAGCATGTTTTACCAGTGTTCCCTAACTGATGGTGGTTATATGGTCATTAAAGCAGGTCTATGATCAGTACCAACTGCCCCTGTCCATTAAGGACATAGGTGCCACCCCAGGGTGAATTTATAGTCTCCTATCCAACTGTCTAGGTTGAGCTTGAATAGGGTCATTGAGGAGCTCTGCTTCACATGAATTGGGAGTTCATTCCAGAGGAGTGTCAATCTCTGGGAAATATAACTGTATCTCTAGTAGGTTCTGTTAATGTCACAGGTCAGGTTTAGATGCTTATAGTGAGTGACTCCTAACCCACTTAATTTGCAGATGTGCAGCATTTCCATTAGGGCAGGTCAGAGACCATTCTGTAGGCCAGGCAAAAGTCACCTCTCAGCAACCTGTATGATATGGAGTTCAGTTACAGGGCTTTCACTATTGACATGTAGGTAATATTTTGGAGGCCTTGAATTTTCTTAGTGAGAAACATCTGTGGTCTGTCCAGCTGCTGCAGGTGTCTAGTGAAGTACATGCAAGAGGGAGTGTTATACTCTATTAGAGGTCTGATGAGGGTTGAGTACAGAGGGGTTATAACATCCTTAGTTTTGGAAGCAATGCCCTTACTTATGAGATAAGCAACATAGGTTAATAGATGTGTACTAGGCTAATGGCCCTGGAGCATTTACAAGCATACCCCATAGGATTACCTTGGCATCGTGCCACCCAATCTTAGTTCCCAGTGCCTCTGTCAAGTAGAGCCACTAGAGTGATCCCTGGGGTGAATTTCTATTACCCATCCACTCATCAAGATTTGTCTTGAACACGAGTCAGGTGCTCTGTTTGACATGTATGGGAAGTCTATTCCATAGCATGGGCAGTCTCTGAGTTATGAACCTGTCCCTCCAGCATGTTCTGTTGATTGTGGTAATGAGGTTGAGGTCTCTGGAGTGTATTGTGTGGAGGGATTGGGATTTCTTTAGGTGTAGCAGTTCTAACAGAGCTGGGTCAGACATGGCTTTGTAAGTTAGGCAGAGATCGCCTCTAAGTAGGCAATATGAGACAGAGAATAGTTGGAGTTTTTTTGAGTCTGTCCATACAGGATAAGTGTTTAAGGGCTAGGATCCTCTTTGGAAGGTACTTTTGTGGCGTTTTCAGTTGTTGCAGGTGTCTAGTTGAGGTACATGCCAAATGAGACATTGTTTTCAGTGACTGGCCTAATGAGGGAAGAGTAGAGGGAGACACTGACCTCTTTCTTCCTGGATGCAAAACTCTTAGTAATGAGATGTGCCACTTAGAAGGACTTTCTGTCCAAAGTAGCAATGTGATGGTCAAAAGAGAGGTTGCTGTCAACCTGTGTTCCCAGATCTTCTACAACGCCTTCTGTGTTCAGTGGACTTCCATTGATGGGGTAATTCATGGGGACCGGGTTTTTCCGAAAGGGGATCATGATACATTTTTTGGCATTGAGCTTAAGACCATGCTTCTGACACCAGTCGTTGTTCTCAGTGAGGCCTTTCTGTAGGATGTCAACATCACTTGGAGAGTTAATAATAGCTCCCAACTTGCATTCATCTGTGAACTTTATCAGGCAGAGTCCCCCTCGTGTTGGCCTGGACTTCAGAAAAGTAGATACCAAACAGGAGCAGACCCAAGCATAAACATTGTGGGACTCCACTCATGACTGGTCGGCTGTCTGACTTGGAGTCAGCTACTTTCACACTGTGGGTTCTATTTGTGAGCCAGTTTGCAACCCACCTAGTGATGTAGGGGTCGATGCCTAGCTTATTGAGTTTTTCTATGATTCCTGAGTGGGGAATGGTATTAAAGGCCTTGGCCAGGTCAAGGTAGGCTGTATGAACCAGTTTGCCATCATCCACAGCTCTGGTGACTGATAAGTTGACCAGGTTGAGCAGGCATGATCTACCCTTCACAAAACCAAACTGTGTGGGATCCACAGTTTGGAGATTCCCTACATCCTTGTTTATTAGGTCCATGGTGATGCATTCCATAGCTTTGCATATCAGACTCATCAGGCTAATGGGGTGATAGTTCGCAGGGTTTATAGTTGCTCCTCCTTTGTGGAGAGGAATGACTGTAGCGCTGCTCCATTCGGTAGGGACAAAGCTTGAGGTGAGGCTGTGATTGAACAGGGCACACAGGTGAGGTGCCAGTTCACTCTGTAGTTCATGTAGAACACAGCCAGGGATATTGTCAGGTCCCATAGAAGCTGTATTCTTGGCCTTGGACAGTGCTGTTTTAACCTGTGCAGCAGTAATACTGGGTGCCTGGCAATCTACTGGTACTGTGATTGGTCCTTGGGGGGAGAGGGGTAAAGTTGGCACTGAATCTTTCAGCCAGTATATTGGCAATATCTGTTGGCTCGGTATATGAGGTACCACTGTGCAGTAGCTCAGAGCAAATATGGGTATTGCTGTGGAGATTCTTTACATAACTACGGAAGGACTTGTGGTTGTCTTTACTATCTGCTGCAATTCTGTTTTCATAGCTAGCTTTAGAGGATTTGATGAGGGATCTCAACTTTTTGTTGAGGCTGATAAGGGAGTTTTTCTACTGTTGTTTTGACTTTTCTGGGAAAATGTTAAAATGGAGCTAAAACAAATTGTGTCAAATGATGGAAGTAGAATAAGAGTGTAGAAAATAACAAAATAAATGATATATCTTATTTTCAAATTATATAAACGAGAAGAGGTGGAATATATTGGTGATTGGGAAGTGGAAGTGAAAAAATAGGAGTAGCATAAAATGCAAAATTAACAGAAGAAATCACTGTGAAAAAATGGAATCAGTTTTAAGACACATGAGTGAAAATATTTATTTGGATTACAGTTTTTATAAGGACTTGGGTGAAGATCAGAAAGTGATTTTTAAGAAATATCAAATGAGTGGAAGAAAATGGGTTTTAGAAATGAAGTTTGTGTAGATAAAGTAAAATTATTATAGAAAAAGGATAAACAATTTAAAAATTGTAAAATTAGTATAGAAAAAGGATAAACAGTTTAAAAACTGGTGACCAATTACTCTTGCAAATACAGCTTACAAGATTTTTGATGAACATTTTACAACTTTGAGGATTTGAGGACTTGAGAATCTAGAGTATAATAGGATGCAATATAAGTAAAACATGTTATAATGTACAGTTAGAACTGTGAAAATGGTGAAGGTAAATGGTGTAGATAAAGAAATTATTAATTTTATTAAACATACTTATATTAATATTACTATGAAGATAAATGTACATGGCTAGCTGAGTAAAAAAAAGAGAAAATGGTGGGGTACAACAAGGATGTCCTTAAAGTAGTATGTTATTTTCTTAAATAATAAATGTCATAAAAAAAAACAAAATAGGAGGGGAAATTTAGAGAAGACTATCCCCCCAGATTTAATAAATTTGTGTAGGCATAGTGTGGAGCCTACACAGAAAGTACCATGGCCGTGTACGTGGATCCCCCTCAGTAGCATGCCATTCATATTAATGATGGCACATTGCTGAGGGAGAGCCGTGAAACACGGTTATTGAATGAGTGAAAGAAGTGTGTTACTAACTGTGTCTGCAGATGAGTAACACACCCCCTCCACTGTCCAAGTGCATTATATCAATGTATTTATTTTTATTAGTTTTTTTAAGTTTGCACAGTGTGACGTGCAGCAACTGACACATGCTAGACATCTAAAAATAGAAACTGGATGCATTTAATAACTAAAAAGGTCAAGTTTAAGCATAGCTGAGCAGGCTTGCAAGGCACAGCATTAAGCAGTGCTTAAACATAGCTGAGACATACATTAAAAGTATAGCAGCATTCTACACAACCCCGCAGACAAATGGGTAGAGTGACAGCCTTATTTGCAGTAGATGCAGGGTTTGAATATACGGAAGGGTTATGGAGCATTCATTTTCCAAGTACAAATTATACTAATAATTTTTAAATCCAGATATGCTGAGCTCAGCTAAGCTCTGCTAAGCCTTGCTAAGCACTGCTAAAACAAGATATGTTTTTAGCTCTGCTTGGCACCATGCAACTATGCTTAGCTGGTTTGTGCACTGCTATACGTTGCTAAGCATTGTCAATTTAAGCACTGATGAGCTGAATTGGTTTGTGCAGTGCTAAACGATAGGCTGCATTTTTAAAAATTACCCAATGGCATTAAAGGGCAGGTAAACAGGATATATTAAGTGCAATAGGTAGGAATACTGCAGACTTATTAAAATGAAGCGAGTTAAATCTAACAAAGTGAAGATACTATGGCAGGTGCTAATGTCATGCTTCATCAGACAAACAGCAATGACATTGAGGAGTCCAGTTCTTATACCTATACCAATGTAAAACCATAAAGACCAGCATTTTGAAGGGTTAGTTTCCGGGGAACCTTAAAACAGTAAACAAATGATATAGATGAAATAGAAAAATCACTGCCATGACGTTAAATAACTGAACTACAAATGGACTGTTTAAACGATATATACAAAAGTTCTTCATGGATTAAAAAACATATATATGTGTATATATATTATTATATGTATGAACACATTTATGTGTGCCTCTGTGTGTCCCACGTTAGTCAAGACAGTCCAGTGGGACAAAAATTATTAAAACATCAAGCGTAAAAATAATGAAAAAACTGGCTAGCAAGGGACCTCACCAGTGTAATTAGTATCCCCACCCAGGTGAGCAGTGTCGTTACCACCATGATGACCTGAAAAGACAGAAGGGAGCTCTCGTGGATGCCCGAGTCCAGGAATTCTGGGTGGGCAATGTTGCACAAGTGTTTAAGCATGTTTACCTGTGTTTCACCAATATTTAATCTGGAAAGCCTGCTAAATTGGTATGCATAATGGTGTGCTTCTCTCCCAACAACTGAAGAGGTGAGAGCTCGCAATATTGAGGCACATGCAGGGTGCCTGGCCAGGTTGCAACATGAGTGTGGTGAGTACGGATGTATCTTGTAATCTATAGTCATATAAGCAAGAAAAGTAAAGCATTAACTGCTATTAGGTATATACAGTTTTGATAGTATTGCAATGAATGCTGTCATAGATCTGGACTGCAATAAGTGACTATTCCCAAATGTACTGCAATAAGCAGGAAAGAGTAAAACATTAACCTTGATAAAGTAAATGAAATAAAGTTTATATTGCAATAACTGTGGAATTACAGCTGTACTGCAACACCTGCCTCACATCAACTGTTGTTCAATAAAAACTCAAAACTATACCAGTACATTCATGAATGTATATGTAATAAACTGTTGTGCAATACTTGTGGAATGAGAGCTGATATTTCAACCCAGTAACAATATATTGTGCTCACCTGTAATTTATTTAGTAATGTATTGGTTACCTAGTACCTCTGCCATGATTGCACTTCATGCAAGTGTGTTCAACTGTCACTGCAGTATACTATAACACTGTAGTAGTAATATTATCAGGTCATATTTTGTTTCCAGGTGAACTCTAGGCAAAAATCAATCAGTCAGACATCAGCAGTGACTCAGTAGCTCAGTTTGTTAAATGCTGTGTATGAAGTATATTTTGCTACACACTGACCAGGGTTTGAGTCCAGTTCCATGTACTAATAAATATTACAGAATCAGCTATGTTATGATGATGGATATTCTCTCCACAGGGACTACTGGCAAAAGGGTGAGGTAGTCCATATTATGTGCAAATAAGTATTTGTTCAGATGTCACAAACTGTTAAAATCATTACCACGAATGTGCCAGTAATGCATACAATAAAGGAAATAATTCAATAATAACAAAATATAATAAAATAAAAGAAATAACATTTGTAATTAAAGATATCATTCTCTCTACAGGAACACAGGTGAATGTGTGAGATAGCTCATATTATGTGTAAATAACGGTTTGTTTAGATGTCAGAGATTGTTAAAATCATAACCGTGAATGTGCCATTAATGCATACAATAAAGGAAAGAAGGTCAATAATAACAAAATATAATAAAACAAAAAAATAAATGTGTAATCAAGGTATGGCTGTATTCCTAGAGTGTCTTGTAAAGGCTGATACTATCAATTACTACATGTAATGCACATGTACCCTGCAGTCACTGCTATTAGGTACTATCCCCATGCCTGTCAAGCAAGGAATGATAGTCGTGTACTGTACACATGTATGCCTCTCAAGTGTTACGCTGTCATGGAAAGTAGTTACTGTTGTGTAATCCTTCTGTCACAGATGTATCATCAGGATGATTACATGTCAATAGCAAAGTAACAGTACATCAGCCCACAGTATTCCTTGGTAGTTATAAAGGTTCACTTGATGTGCAAGTGTTCTTTGTAGTCGTGTACCTGCAGGTGTTACTGCTTGGCCCATAGTGTCACATGCAGATAGCTTGAGAGGTATGTACATGCTACAGTAGCTATAAAGCACATTCACACAAAGAAAGGACAAACCTGTAGAGTATGTAACATTACTATTATCAGCTATATAGCCAATGATTGTATTAATGGACTATATTTATCTCTCTCCCCTCCCCTTATCTTTGTATATTTATTATTGTTATATATTAGTTATGGTTTACTATTATAATATGTTATTCCATAAACTTTATTTTGGGGCATGTGTATTTTTAATCGTATGTATTACTTTGGTTGCGTATTAACATAGCTTGTTGAATTATCTATTCTGTTGGCCTTATGCCATAAATATTACTGGCATGTTGTTAATATACTGACTGTTATGTAATGTATTGTGTTTCACATAAAATGCATTTAACTGTAATTGAGTTATTTCAAATGTTCAGGCATGCTGTTATTACTGACAATGGTTTTCTTCATTATACACCCATATGTATTGGTTTGCCTCCATACCCACAGCACATCTGGGTAGGATGGTTCCTGCTGCTTCACCTACCGTACCTCAGATGGCCATGGCAATGGGTACCAGCTCATCTGGGACCTAAGCAGATGGTACCCATCTGCTGGCCCCGCACCACCTTCAGGTGAACTGCCTCGGGGGATGGGACCCATTCCCCCTAGGAGCGGGGGTGGAGGGGGGTTGTCACCCAGCAACAACTACTGGCCATGGTGCACAGGTATGTCCACAGGAGTTATGAACATCGCCTGTGCCAGATTGACGGCAGACTGGATAACCTGGTGGGGTCTCCTGGTCCTAGTGCCCAGCCTCCAGCACAGCCACCTTCAGGGCAGTGAAGAAACACTGCTGACTGCCCATGGGTGGAGATCTTAGTCACACTCCTGCTGTCTGGAAACACATGCACCTCTGATTCCACAACACCCTCCCTATCCAAGGTGTTTATCACCCCCAAGTGTCACACACCCCCCTTGATTACTGTCTTGTCTGTCTGCACATCCAGCCTATCCTACCCAATGTACCTCCCCACAAGTACCTACATCCCTTCCCCAACATCCCACTCTCTCCTTAATAAAAAAAAAGAAAAATTGTCACCTGTCTCACAAAACAATATCACCCCATACATAACTCTCCATTTCACATGTCCACTGAACACAACAAATTAGGTCCAATTGGCTTATCAACACATTTATGTTGTCCTCACCCTTCTCTCAGGGGTTTGTGGGTCCAAATTTGTGTACAAACCCTGTAAAAATGCACAGCTGTTGCTGTACAAGAAATAGAGAGCTATGATACTTTCTTATATCTGTCCTGCACATCCCAACCTTACTTTTAGTATGTTTTTCACCCTGCTTGCCCCCATTTTACCACTGTCCTATCACCCCTTTTGCTTTTCTTTTTTATTTCTAGCATGGGTTTGCGCGGAGCTAAGCAATGTTAATATCTTAAGCGCATGCCTCATAAAGGGTACCCTTACCCTGGCTCTGCTGTAACGATAGAGCAAACACTGCTGTTTCAGTTACACGTACAGCTTGCTGTCCTCAAAAAAGTGTTCACACTCCCCCCTGTGTGTCCTAGGCTGCAGCCTGCAACATATGCAGCTGTATATTAAGCTAGCTGCTATATACCTACCATACCTCACAACCCCTAGAAAAAGGGGATCCAAACAATACATAAAATGGCGGGGGGCAAAGGTCCAGTGACAGGGACATGTTTTACAGTTCACCCCTACAAACATATTGAGGTGACTGAATAGCAGCTACTGCATTAGCATGCATATTCTGATGGGTATGATGTCTGAGACTCACATGTCTCTCTCTCCCCTTACTGACCTCAACCCACAATGTTTAACAGTGAACTGCCAGATAATCACAATGTCATGGGACAATGGCCACACATACCATGCAAATCTGTGGACATACCTCATAAATCTCAAAAGTGGACAGTAGTTGTACCTACTATCTGTGATTCTGTAGTCTCCACACCTCACTAATGTCCATCTCACACACTAAAAGGTGCCAAGGCCTTAAATATTGCACTGTGGCGCCATGTCATTGGCTAATGAAAGTGCAACCCAGGTGTTTTCGATGAAATTAGCAAGTTTGAGCCACAGATTGGTGCACAAGCAATTACCTGTTAATGAGCATTACCTACAAAAGGCAATCAGCTGGGTATGGGGAACAGGTCTACATGTGGCTTTAAAGACCAAGACAGACTACAATTTAACAAACTGTTTGCTGAGGATTTGTTCACAAAATGATTATGTCACTCTACCATGTATGTAATACATGTCCCCATATAATGAGACAGAGATGGGAGGATGGAGGTATGGGGAATAGGGATTACAACTGTAGGCCTGTAGTACATCTATGGGATTGATATGTTGGTGATACACTGTTGTCCAACAGCTACAGGAATGCCTCTCAACTGTGCCTGCTCTGAATCAAATCACAGCTATGCCCCTCTTAGTCCATCCTATAGTGGTCGGCTCCAGTACGAAAGTTAGTAGATTATGAGTTATACATATTGACAGTAAGGGTGGGCACAGCTGTAATATTACATGATGTACTATTATTCAGTGCTTCTGAGTCTGTGAATGTCACACAGAAATAATTCAGACATTGCAAATGTGTCCCTGACTGTCCCTGATGTACCCTGGCTAGGACACTGTTTTGTTGACATTCGCACCACATTGCTTGTAAGCTACGGCTAACATACCTGTCAACCCCCTACAGTAGGACTTCAAGTCATAGCCATTATTACTGGGGGGGAGCACAGGCCCAAACTCAGTGACAGAGCGCAAATATTTCCCATACAAAGTAAGACTATGAACAGATAGGCAGATATTACTGTAGCATAAGTGTTTTCTGAGGGGGTCTGGCATGTGAAAGACACATTCTCTATATTCTAACAACCATCAATTATTGGCCAACAGTTTGTCAGACATCCACATGTTTGTGCCAAAAGGACCACAAATATCAGGCACATGTAAACATTCTGCAAATATCTGTGTACTGGAGAGGTGTGAGGTCTACAGGGAAGATATACTAAAGCAGGTTTGCATTGCTGTCATTGTGGCACACTGGTGTTGCTGGACTGTCCTCATATAGTTGTAATAACACACACTTATTTGTCTAACAGTGGCTGTATGACACAGTAGTGGAACTTTGCCCATAGGGGACATACCACAACTGATGGCATTGATGGGTGTGGAGACATACAGCAGACTCTTGTCATGGCACACAGGGACATAACCTATATTGCTACTTTGTTGGTGATAGCCATACATGTAGTGTGTTGATAAAGTGCAGGGAATAGGACTGGAACCATTTTATAGTGAGTGCATCTAGTGACAGGGATTTGAGGATATTTATAAGTATTTGGTGATTAACCATTTCAAATGGCTTGGACAGATCGATAAATAGTGCAGAGGAAAGCATATTGGAGTTATGTTTTTTGTTAATACAGTCAGTAAAGGAAAGGAGGGCAGTAGAAGTGCTGTGGGAAGGTCTGAAACCATGTCGACAGCTGGAAAGTAAGTTATTTGGGATTATGTGGTCTAGCAATTACCTATGGATGCATTTTTCCACAAGTTTTGCCAAAGGTGAAAGTAGGGCTATGGGACGGTAGTTGGAGAATTCAGTAGAGTTTCCACCTTTATGAAGAGGGATAATATGGGAGACTTTCCAGATGCTTGGGATGTGTCCTTCACTGATGGTTCTATTAATCTGAATGGAAATGGGACAGGCGATGGATATGGCTGCCTTTTGTAGATATTCAGCAGGTATTTGGCCTGCTAAAGGAGGGCATGGTTTCAGTTTTTGGATAAGGGTAAAAATATATGTTGTAGGGACTGGTTGGAAGAGAAATGGAGGGGGTGGGGTTGTGTTAGAGGTAGGTATAGTTAAGTTATTAGGTGATAGCTGACTGTCAAGTGTTTGAATTGCCTCAGTGAAAAAGGTATTGAAGGCATTGGCAGTATGCTTGGGATTCTCCTGGTCTATGCCTTGTGGGTTAGGTGTATTGGATTGACCTGGGTGTAGTAGTTGGTTAATACTTGCCCAGAATTTTTGTGGGTTATTAGGTTTAGTTTGCTGGAACTGTAGGTATTAATTTCTTTTATCTGACAGTATAGCTTTCTTAGTGTCATTTCTCAGCTGTCTGAAGTTTTGTCGGTCTACAGGGTTTTTAGTCATTCGCCATTTGGCCCAGTATTTATTTCTGAGGTGGATTTTTTGTTTGGTTTCTTTTGAAAGCCATGAGGCAGATTTAGTTCTAATTCTAACAGAGTGGGTTGGTGCATGGTCATCTAGAATGGCTATGAATTTGGAATTAAAGTATTTAACAGCTTTCTCCAATGGGAGGTATTTTAAGGGAGACCAGTCACATGCTCTTAGTTCGCTTTGAAAGAGATCAGGGTTAAAGTTTTTATTGGACCTAATATTCCTGAAAGTGGTTGGAATGGAAACATTGGTCTTATGCCTGATGATGTAGGTAAGTGAGTGGTCACTTACATTATCAGGGAGGGTTCCAGATTCATATATATGGGGATGGTTATTTATGAGAATCCAATCCAAGGTACTTTCTTTATTAGGCTTGTTTATCCTGGTACGGGAGGAAATGGTTTGAGAAAAAACAAATAGGTTAATGTGGGTGGTAGGGTGGCTGCTGCTACAGCAATTCCAATCAATGTTAAAATCGCCTAGGATTATGGTTTGAATACAAAGGCCATTTATCAAGACCAAGAGACCACTAGTAATAATCAGGGAGCTGTAAATATAATATTCATGAGTAATTAAACTAATAAACACAATATAAGGGACAAACTACAGATGATCATTCAGTCCAGGAGAAAAAAGGCCCCCTAGAGAGATAATCCAATATCTCTCTTTATGATCCAAGAAATGGCCTTTGTATTCATTCTGTGTTTCACACTAGTTTCATGTTCAATATGTTTGGACATGACAGTTTGGAATAGGTTTACTATCATTGATACTGTACTGCATTCTGTTTTTTCACCATTCATTATTTGGAACTCATATGAGGAATTACTGTTTTGAGATTGTTGAATTCTTATAATGAATATGTTATTAGTTCCTTGCATATTTTTATATGGAGTACTAATGTTCACTATTGCTAGTAGTTGAACTTTGGTGTTTTTTCTTTCACCAACACCATGTAACATCTTTTTCAGCACTTTGTGCTATTTTTGCTTTATCATATGTATGGAAACACTTGATTTTAGGATGGTCCACATGCTTTACTTGGTTGTATGAAGAAATTTTAAAGTAATCATCCTGCTCTTTTAATAATGCTCAGTTGAGTGGGGTTTCACTCCTCAAATTCATGAAAACCTTCTGGTGTATTTATTTCTCATTTTTTATTATCCCATGCATATTCATGATGATCTGTTTGCGGCTATTGGCTTACAACTTAACTGTATTTATAACATATGTCCTACAGGGTATTTCGCGCTTGTCCTACACTGAAGAAGGTAGTGGCATATGTCGAAACTGGTCTGTCAATAAAAGGATTGATTGGCCGTTTTGTTACATCCTTTTCTGCTCTTAAGCGGTCTGTCTCTTGTTTTCGTCGGCATATGGTTTGGACCGTGCATCCCTGCTCGCAGGCATAGAATTTTGTTCTGGTTTGTCTGGTTCATCTGTGCTAGGGACCGGAGCAAGTGGATGTGTATCTCCCTTTGTGAAGGTGGAAAATTAATCTTTGTTTAAATATTGGTTCTGGAGATT
>NC_056732.1:1733983507-1734053507 GCF_019279795.1 Protopterus annectens
TCTGCTTAATCAGCTGATGTACTCTGGAATAATCCCTAACAAAAGACGAATTGAGAAGAACAGCACTCCTCCAATGAGTAGTTACGACGCCCTCCTCAGCAATACTCACTGTACTACGTACCAACATATTTGTAAATAAAAACAAACACAGTAATATAAATCAAGCCACGATGGAGGGATCACAAGTATTGTGTTCTGTAGCATGTTGAACGAGAATTTCATTCATGTGATGACCACTCTCATCTGCCTCACATGGCATCTGTCACCAACAATCCCATTCAGTCACCACCTCAACAAATGTCTCCACTCTAGTCTCTGTCAGTCCCAAATACACTTCTGAGATTTTTGGATGAATTCTCATTCTCCTAATACACTTAAGAGGGCAGGAATGTTGCTTACAAAACTTGAACCGTTTTATTTTCCTGTTCTCCCATCAAGCTTCGGACAGCACTAGATAAAACCTCCCTACATCACAAGTCTAAGCTCTTCTTGTGCCTCTATAGAGTTCTTCCCACCACCAAAAAATATGCTGAGTGTTTCCATCTCAAACTCACTAATAAATGTAGCTGTGGGCAGCAGCATAGATGCTACATGGTGCCATATAGTGGGAAGATTTGTACAGACCAACCACTTTGGGAATCTACTCTGGTGTGCAATATCCTCAAGATAGGAGAACACTGAATGCCGTGGTAGAGATAGCCACTCAATAGTGAAAAATGTGGCTCTAGGTGATTTGGTCATGTTGACTAATGTTGCCAAAATGGACATGAGTATTTGTTAGTGATAAGTGGGTTGAGGATCAGGCCTACTCTGATCTATGCCAGGGACCTATGCTAACAGTGGGAGGGGTGTATGGGCCTTACTAGCTAGTGTGTGCCCAACTTAAAGCTCAGCAGTCCTGGATCAATGAGCTACTGGCCGGCCGGTGTCCAGTTGCCCAGCCTGGGTTACTTGGTATAGCTCTGTTGCCCAAAACCTGGATGAAAAACAAATCAACCTGCCAAACATGAACAAAGAATTGCTACACTCAGTGTAGGTTAACTGACAGAGCACAGCTTGGAAGTGGATGACATGATGGTGGCAGAAGCTGGACATCCTATGAATCCAAGACACAAGATGGAATGGCAGTGCAGCAAAGAGACTTGGCTTGGGATCCAGAGTCTACTACTCAGGAGGAGAACAGTTTAAAAATTGTTTGGGAACTGTGTTAAGAGGGAGGTTTCAGAAAGTAGGGAGGGATATCATCGGAATTAATACAGTCTGATGGCAATCAGACTCCAGCCTAATGATAGTGCAGTTTTCATAATCTCAGTATATGATCCACAGCAGGGTTGTGATAGTGAGGAAAAGAGTGCATTCATACAGCAGTTGCAGGACCTATTAGATAAAGCAGGACAACTTGAATTGTTGTTGATAATGGGTGATTTGAATGCACATAGGACAGACAGAAAAGGATAGGAGGACTACCTGGGTACACATGGGTGGGGCAACAGAAATAAAGAAGAGAGGCCATTCTAGCTTTCTGTCTATCAAATGGCTTGATAGCAGCCAATACATGGTTTAGAAAGAGAAACAGTCACAAGATTATATACAAGAGTGGCCAACATGCAACTCAGGTAGACTTCCTCATAGTAAGCAAAGTGCACTGGCTTAGAATCAGTGATTGCAAATTCATCCACAGTGAAACAGTCAGCCCACAGCATAAACCACTGTTTGCCACAATCAGCTGCAAGCAATGGTTAGAGATGGCTCTAAGGTCAACACAAACCAGGCAGAACCTGGGTGTTGACTGGGGAGAAAGCACAACAGTTCTCAAAATTACTCAGGGCTCTAGCACCCCACAAAAAGGAGAAAATAGGTGGAGTTAAGAAGAATTACAGGGCCTCAAAACAACATGTGTGAGGACAACAAACAGATATGTGGCCGAGCCAGGTATGGAAATAAGGTACATAAGGAAAGTTCTAGTTCCCCAAACATCCTTCTTACCACTCTCTCAAGTTTTAGGGCATTCTAGTGTTCTCTTGCTCACTGTAAATATACTTTAAATAAAGTAAAATGTTCTCACTCTCTCTCACCCCAGATTAGCCATCCAGATGGTTCCCGCTATTTTTTTCCTGGCTACTCTTATCTAGAAGCATTACTGAGAAATAAGCTGCAATAGTTGAATTTTCAGAATAAAAGCAGAGACAACTGCATCATCAAAATTGTAAAGTCTGGGCAATTTTCTAAAGATGTCCACCAACAATAGTTTATATCTTTTCTACAGTAACCACAGATATAAATGGAGACTCACATTTGCATAGTAATGCCCTTACCTACTTGCTCTAAAAAATCTAATTGCTCTTTTTATGGCCCATAGCTTCCAGCAGGAAATAGACACACATCCTGTGATTACATTTTCACATCTGAGTCACACATTTCACATCCAAAGTTTAATTGTTGTATTGTGTAGCAAAAGGAAAACAAATCAGTATACAAATAATATAGTCTTTCTTCATATCTTCATAGAAAAATGGGTTCAAGCTTAAACTATACTCATGGTAAGGAACAGTCACTTACTGCAGAAAAAAATTGCATTTTTTTAGTTCACCTGCTGCAGGTTTTATCAGACTTAATTGCCACTCACATTTCTGTTATGATCCAAAAAACAGTAGTGGCATATCTATATATAAATCCTACAGTCTGCACCACAATCTGAGCTGAGGAGGAGGTCCAAAATTTGAAGAAAAGGCAAATGCATAACTTGGAAGTTTAGCAAAGCATATTAAAATCAAATGATACAGTTTTAGGTGTGAATAAGAAAGATCCATGTAGTGACAGGTTTCTTAGACTCGGTGGGGTACAGCTGACCTGCAAGATTTACATTTATGATTTATATCTCTACATTTTTATGGTGTCTAAGTCCCTCATTAACCCAAACTGTAGTAAATTCCAATCTTTTCCTTGATCTGTAGCTTTGCAGCAAAAGATAAGGTGGTCAATTTCACAATTATTCATTTTTGAATTACCCACATAATACAATTCAGGGCCACGAGGGGATTATACTGAAGTAGTATCTCCCACCCTAGTTTTCACAGAATTGTGAATGGTCTTGGTGACTCACTGATGTTACTAACATCATCATTATGAAAATACAGTGATGCAAATGCCCCCCTCATCCCCTGCTATTACTCTTGTTATAACAATGTGTATTGCTTCATAAAAGTACTAATTGTGCATCTGCTCAGTTGTCGCCAGATTACAGGTTAAAAAATATCCTTGTGTGCTACATGTGACTAAAAGAAATAGTACAATTTCCATTAAAGTCACCCTGGTGCAAGGCATGAATTTATCAGATATAGAAGTGGCTCTTTCATGCTCACCTGCTGAATTCTTGCCATGTTGTAGCCTGACATAAAGTAATATGAGCTGTAGATTGGATATATATCTTTATATGTACACACACACACACACACACACACACACACACACACACACACACACACACACACACACACACACACACACACATGCACAAACACTAGAAAAAGTGGACAACTGGAAGTGCACTTTCATGAAAATCAGTTTACATAAGCATGGTACAATGGGGATAAGGAAATATACCTTTTCCCCACTGTAATGGGATCTAGGAGTTAGTATATATAAGTAGCGGAGGTCCGGTACGGCAACATGAAACACACTTTTGCAGGGGGGCAAACTCCTCTGCACTTCCCATACCGCCAATACTTACATATACTAACTCTGAGATCACACTACAGTAGGGGAAACGTATATTTCCTTATCCCCACTGTACCATGCTTCGCTAAACTGATTTTCACAAAAGTGCACTTTTGGTTCAGTGCACTTTCTCTAAAGTGGGTCTCGAGTTTCTCTTGTTCAAAGAAGTGTGTTTTCTAACAAGAAAAGTAGTTTTATATATATATATATATATATATATATATATACATACATACATATACACACACATATATTACATAGCTCTAAAAGCACACACACACATATAAGTGACTCCTTTATCCTTGTTAAACCTCCCTTCCCAATTCTTTGTGACTTCTCTTAGAAGGCAGTATAACTTATGAAATGAAGACTGCATTTCAACTTGCTTTAGCATGTAAGTGGGACTGCAACCCATCCCCTGACCCCCTGCTTCACTGCAACTCTTGCGAGGAGGTTTGTTACAGTAGCAGCATTTTTCAGAATGTCAACAGTAGCAAAACATATGCCAGTCATTTTATTCATTTTACTTTCTGGGGGCAGTCAGTTAGTTGTAATAGTAACTTGACTATACAGTTTCCTGTGTTTCTTTTTTGTTTAATTAATTTGATATTTCTTTTAAATTTAGAGGCATTAATAAAGATGGCAGCCACCCTTCCTCCAAGAACCCTAAAACTGGCAACATCATAGCAGTATGTGTTATATTATTTTTCTAGATCCTTTTCTACCACTCTGCGGGCATAAGGCAGAAATCCTAATCCAGAATGGGGTGCCAGTACATTACAAATGACACACATGCCTAGACACACACACACACACACACACACACACACACACACACACACACACACACACACACACACACACACACACACACACACACCTTGCAGGAACATCAATTCAGCTATAGCACGTTTGGGAAGAGGCAGGAAATCACAGCACCAGGCAAACACCAACAAGGGCACAGGGAGGACCACAACCGAGAAAAGAACTGGACAACCATGATTTATGATGTGGCACTTAAACCTATATGTCACTGAGCTTCCCTACCTTGATTTTACTTTTCTTTTCTCAATTTTCTTTTGCATATTTTGACAGCATATGTTTGCAAATAAAGGAATATATAACTGCTAAAATACTGAACATTATCAAATAAGACTGCAAATATGGGCAGCACAGTTGAATTTTAGCTTAATTTTTGTGTTACTTTGCAGTGCTTGTTTAAATCAGAGATAAGTATCCAAATGCTCGGTTCCCTACAGCTCCTACTGTTCTTCGCATCTCTTATCTACAGGCACATGATACTGGTTCTAACCTCAAAAACGTAAAACTAACAAGTGCAGAAACACAAGAACACTGCTGCCCTTTCTGCTTCAAGATTAGAAACACAAAGAATGTTCATGTAATATAAAACCATTTCCTCCTGTGGCTCATTGAAGATCAGAGTTAGCTACAACTTTATAGTCCCCTATTTTTACCCGACCTCTGCTCTACAAGACAACATGCACTGTTTGTAAATTCAAGTCCGACTGCCTTTGAGAGTATAACAAAATTACGGACATCAGTACAGAGAAGTAGATTTTTTCATCATTTAGAAAGTTCTTACCTCCAACTTCATGATTCCTTGTTCCAGCCTCCAGATCCACAAGCCACAGTATTTGGGAACTTAAACTGCTTTTTGTAAGTGCTACAAGTACATGAAGAATAAATAATCACAAAAAAAAAATCAAGGTATGGTTGTTCTTGTGTAAAGACCAAGACTTTTTTCAAATGAACTCTTTATAAAACACACTTCCTGTCTGCCTCTGAAATGGGCTCATCCACTGTGCTGGTAACCTGATTAATATTCATGACATAAAGCTGTGAAGAAGGCGGGGGAAGCATTTCTTTACATATTTAAAGAGATAGGCACGCACATCTAGCTTTGTCTGTTCCCCTGCATGTGCACACTGCTAGAACAGGCAAGGTTACTGTAAGATTTTGTGATGCATGTGGCAGAACAAACCATCTTCCATTTCTCTACTAGTTGCATTTGAGTGTAATCTGTTCTGACATATGTGTTTTGCGCACACGCACACACACACACACACACACACACACACACACACACACACACACACACACACACTCTTATAGATAGGAAGACAGATGTATGTTAGTAGTCACTTATCATGAGCTCTTCCAAGTACAGTTAAACTAGTATATTACATGATAATTAAAAAAATGAAATCTTCAGTATTTTTCCTAGAATGAGGTACAATTATAGTTACTGTTTATAGTAAAACATGAGGTACAATTATGTGGTAAGGTCCCTGGGGATACTATAACAGGTGATGTGCAGTTGTTTCTTTGATAACTGCTAATAATACAAACAGATTTTGATGAGAGATAAGAATTACTTGCGTGACACTATTATGCACATTTCTGCTACCTTCTCTATTACCTGAATTTTGTACATAACCAATTGCTTATGTATGTTTTCTTCTATGCAGCAAAATAAACGCCTTAGGCTTGTCCACTATTTTCTTAAAGTGAAAGCCTTTTTGATGCTTTCACCTCATTGGGCATATCTTCTCTGTAAAAAAAATAAATACTTCCTTATTTTTCTATTGAGCCTTTCAAGCTATTTGTTTAGACTGTGTCCTGCTGTTCTTTATCAGTTTACTAAAACAATGTACTCTATAGAGTTCCTAGAGTTACTAAAATGGTTCTATTATTTATATTCTATCCTTAGTCTTCAACCTAAAACAGTGTACAAGTTAAAACCTTCTAGCCATTGTTATATATGATACCAAATGTAACTGCGTTTTACTGAGGTCTTGCACTCCAACACATATTTCATAGATATCATAGCAAATCTTACCACCAATTTTCCTCACAACCAGCCTAATCAAGCAGAGCCCTCAACAACAAATACCTCCCTTTCCCACTCTAATAACTTCTCTCTTGCAGCTATCCCTACTGCCACAGTTAAGAAACTACTCAAACTAAAACCCTGCACTACCACCCCGATAACCTTCCCCCAGAAGTCCTTCAAATAGCTGCAAGCTCCATTGCCTATCCTGTCAGCATACTCATTAATAGGTCAGTCAAAGAGTCTTATATTCCCTCCATCTGGAAAAAGGCATTCCTCATCCCACTGCACAAAGGTGGTAACAATACAGACATCACCAACTTTAGACCCATCACCATTCTCTCTCCCATCTCAAAAATACTAGAAAAATGTATTCACAGCCAACTCCAACACTTTCTACTCAGCAATAACCTACTGTCACCAACACAGCATGGCTTTAGACCTGGACATAGTACCACTACAGCTCTCATATCTTTCAGCAACTCTATCAATCAGGCTTGAGACTCCAGGAAACTGGTCTCTTCTCTATTTCTTGACCTTTCCAAAGCCTTTGACACTATCTCCCATTCTATCCTTCTTACAAAAACTATCCAACTTAGGAATCTCTCCCTGCACCATACACTGGTTCACTAATTACCTCACTGACAGGCAAAGCCACCATATGGCTACATTCTTTCTCTCCTTTCCTCAGCACCACCACTGGAGTACCTCAGGGATCTATCTTAGGTCCTTTGCTCTTCAGCATTTTTATCAATGATATCCACTCTACTCTAACCCATATTACAATCATCCAATATGCAGATGAATCCACTATCACTGGCACTGCTAATTTCTCACCTGAACTTCTGAAACTAACCCAATCAGCACTCAGCTCCACAAAAACATGGATGGCTAATAACCGCCTTGCCTTAAACCCTAAGAAAAACAAATTGATGCTATTTACCCCCAAGAAGTCTTCTTCTGTAAATAAAGACTCTTTCACTTTTCTCTACCAAGATACCACTACCATCGAGGTAGTCACACATATGAAACTCCTAGGTGTAACTCTGGATCAACACCTAACTTTTGACTTGCACATACACAGCAACATCAAAAAACCACCAAAAATTAGGTACACTATACTGTCATAAAACATTCCTAAATTACACCTCAGAACTAGCCATTGCCTTCTCCTTTCTGCTCCCCTCACTTTTCTATGGTGCTTCCCCTCTTTACCAACATACAGGCCAATCTTAAATCCAAACTAGATTTTATGCTATAATAAAATTGCCAAGTTCATCGCAAATAGGCAACATCTCTCTCACCACTGTACCTCTCTTTGATTATTATACTGGCTGGAACTTTCACATCATCTTACTTACATACAGCTAGCAACTGCCCCCAAACTAATATTCAGTCCATCCGCCTACCCTTCCCTCTCCTCTCTTTTCACTCTATACCACCCTAACAGACATCTCCACTCTGAAAATCAAATGCTTTTAAAAGTAGGAAAAACCTAGTCTTTTCACTGGTCAAATGCTCCACTCCATTTCCACTGCTAGAATATGGAGCTATCTCCCTCCCAGGCTCAGATCCACTAGCAATGCTTCCTTATTCAAAAAATCTTTGAGACAACATCTTTCCTCTAAATGGCTATGCTCATGTGAAACTTCCTCACAAGTTATAACCTGACTTCACCTCTTTCCTACTATTCCACTGCCTCAGTAAAATAAGTAATTTGACTGTACTAAAACTGTTTACTGTGAAACTTGAAAAACGGCGAAAACAGAAAACGCTAGTACTCGCCAATAACCCACAAAAAAGATGTGTTCAACTGAACCACTGGCGACAAAAGCAAATGATGAATCAAATAAAGATCAAAAAATTAATTTAATTCCACAATGTTAAGCGCTTTCACTCACTAGTCATGAGCTTCTATTTCAGGGAGTTTGTGCATAATATATGGATGGGCTATTATATTGAATGTATTAGCCAAATACACCATTTTCCCTTCATCCACTACCTCAGTTACCTTCTAAAAGAAGTCTACTATGTCAAGTAGGCATGACCATCACCTGATAAAGCCAAATATTTATGGGTGCAGTGTCTGTAGGTTGCTGATGTCTTTGATCATTTCAGTGATAATTCATTCCATAGCTCTGCATATTAAACTCATCAGACTAATGGGTCTGTAGTTTCTGGATTGGTTGATGGCCCACCCTTCATAAGTTGGACAACTGTTGGTGTCCTCCACTTGGCACATAGTCTGTTTTTTGGCTGTAGTTGAAAAGTGACTCAAGTGGTCCTGATAGGTCATGCTTCAGACTATTTAGGAGAGAATCCAGGATATTGTCAAGCTCCACTGAGGCTGTATTTTTTGGTGTTTTTAATTTCTCCAAGTCTGTTGAGTTTTTAATACCATGATGAGAATGGACCCCACTCCTAAGTCAAAGTACGATTAAAGGTTGTGACATTAGTATTGTTTCACTCTTTGATGTCAGACAAAAGTTCTCTTTGCAGCATCTGCAAAGTGCCCAGTAATGGCTCCTTCTGCAATTCATATGGTGTTACATGAATTGGTAACATATCTAAATACAACTGTAAATTCTTTTTTATAAGACCTACTACTATTGGAACTGTCTTGGTATCTTTCTTCCACATGGCTCTTATTTCTGCCTGCAGATTAAGGTATTTTATGACTTTGTATCTCTGTACACAAGGCACTGTAGTCACTAGGTGAGGTAATTTCAATGATCAATGCTACTTTTGTCTTCTTTTCTTGGACTACTATATCTGGTTTTCTAGCATCTATCTTTTGAACTATTGGTATTGGGTGATCCTATGTGATATAAACCATCATTTTCTATGATTTCTTGTGGCTCATATTTCCAGTGTTTTTCAGCCACTTTGATACAATAATGTTTGCACAATCTCCAGTGTAACAGTCTCGCCACATTATTATGCCTTTCAGTATATAGACCCTCTGCCATTGGTGCATCAAAGCCAGCAACAAGGTGTGTAAATGTTTCCAATTCAGTTTTACAAAACCTATATTTGTCTGTTTCTCCTACATGTTCAATGGACTTTGTAAACCAGCATGTGCACAGCCCATTTTGGGCTGCCAATATTAACCTTTCATTTCTTGATATGAATTCATCTCTCCTTAACCATTCCTGCATTCATTCTTGACCAACATGAGGCCCTTCCAAAAGTTTTCTATACTTGCAAATATATGTATGTTTTTTCCACATTTCTTGCCTTCTCATCTGGTCCTTCACCTTATATTCTTTCTTTTGTTTTTTTAGCACATTCTGTTGCTGCCTGGTTTTTATCTAATTCTGGTTTGATTTCCATTCCTGCTTGACGTCGATATGCCTCTGCTAAATTAAGCAGAGACGTCATCTTAAGAATTATTCTCCTCATGTTTCAAAACTTTCACTAGATTTGGATCTTGTGAGGTCTGTAGATATGTGTGGAGTCCCGCGACTGCAGATCTATACATGTAATCAATTTCAAGGAGGCCCATCCTTCCTTCGGAATGGGGAATATATAATCTTGGTATACACTGATTTTTATAAAACATTTGGTAAGCATGAAGCATCCTTCTTGTTTTAATATCCAATTTATCCAACTCTTTTTGGGGCCAGTCGATTACTCCAAAACTATAAGTTAGGACAGGAAGAGCAAATTGATTTATAGCTTGGATCTTGTTACTAGATGTCAATGCTGTTTTCAGGATTAATTTAAGTCTTCTAAAATACTCCTTACTGAGGTTTATTCTCATTTTTTCATGTTTTATTGCAGATCCTTCATCAGTTCCCAAGTATTTATATAATCCTTCTTGCTCAACTTCTTTTATATCACATTCTTGTCCCAAACTGATGTTTTCCTGGTGCTGCAGTTTTCCTTTTTTAAAGGTTGCTTTTGCACATTTATGAAGACCAAATGACATTCCAATATCATATCAAAAATTTTTGACAACCTGCAGCTGTGCTTTCAGTTCTTCATCTGATGAGCTATACAGTTTTAAATCATCAACAAAGAGAAGATGAGAAGACATTAGACTTTGTTGTTTTCCAGGAGCCAAATTGTAGCCATGGCCTAAGCTGTTAAGTAAACAGCTTAATGGATTAATGGCAAGGCAGAATAGCAACTGTGACAAAGAGTCACCTTGGAGTATCCCCCTTTGAATTTTTATCCCTGGGATAATAATCTGTCCTTTATCATGGCTTATTTGCAAAGTGGTCTGCCACTGTTTCATGGTTACTGTAATGTAGTCAATCAGTATAGGGTGTATCTTGTACATTTTTAAGCATTCTTTTATCTATGAATGTGGGATACTATCAAATGCTTTTTTGTAGTCAATCCATGCCATACTTAGATTTTCCCCTTCTTACAGTTCTCCACTGTAACTTTATTTAACAGCAAATGATCTTTTGTTCCATATGACTTTCTTTTATTGCCCTTTTGTTCTACTGCCATAATTGAGTTTTCTTCTAAATGACTATAAACTCTGTTGGCATCAGTTCCCATATATAGTTTATATGTCGTTGGAAGATAAGTTATTGGTATATAATTTTTAGGGTAGCTTGCAGGTTCACTCTTAAGTAAGAGTATTGTTTTTCCTGTTGTTAATCAGTGCATTGTGTGTTTGGGGTGCACATATAAATATTTCTTACTCATGGCTAAATCCTTGTGCAAAGAAGTAAATACTTTAAGCCAAAAGTTAGGTACTGCATCTGGGCCTGGAGTTTTCCAGTTAGAGGCTTTTCTCAACTTTATTTCAACCTCTCTGGCTGTTATTTCATCCCATTTCATATCCTGTACCTTTAAACTTCTTATTCTGTCTTTTACTTTTTCTATCCATTTATCATCTTTGTTATGTTCCACAGGATCTTCATAGTTAATTCTCCAAAATGTATCTACTTCCTCTTTTTTGGCAGTCTTTCAATTCCTTTTACCTTATTTCCCAATTCTCTATAAAACGTTTTGGGTCATCAATAAATTGCTTATTTTGTGCTTTTCCCTTATATTTATCTTTGTATCTTCTAAGTCTTTCTGCGTGTTTTGAAATTTTTAGTTTGTTATCTCCAATAGTGCATGATAGATTGTAGTCTGTTCTAACACTGCACATTGCTTTTTTCACATCTATCTTTCTTACTATTTTTGCTGATCTATTCCATCGTCTATAATCTTCTAACAATGACACTTCTTGTCTTAGCTGTTTCTCTATTTTATATTTCCATGATGGTATTTGCTTTTGCTCCCTCTTTTTCCACACTACCCTATGTTCCTGTGGTAGAACTTTATCTGTTATTGGTTTAGCAGCACAGTAATATATTCTGTTTACTTCTGTTACATTACATGGATCTCTATGGACAGTCCTAATTACTGTGTTCCTTTGTTTTATCAAGCTTCTGACTTTTGGGGTTTTATTAACCTTCTGCAGTCTATTTCTCTCATTGATCTTGATATATCTGTCTTTGTCTATTAAATCAACCAACTCTTCTCTCAACTCCTTTTCTTCCATACTGAGGGCACATCCCTTATTTTCCGTTTCCTGCAGGCATTTTATAGAAAGTTCTGTAGCAACTTCCTGTGGCACATTCTCTTCAATTTCATCCTGTATCATCTGTTGCTCTGTCATATGGGAACTCACTGGCCTATCACTCCTCAACATTGACTGCATCAGATTTTCCACAGTTTCATGTTCCTTTCCTTGCTGTCTAGCTTCAAATGAACATTCAAATGAATGTGTTTTTGGCCTTAGTGAGCACTGTTATGACCTGCTAACTGCTAAAAGTTGGAGGGCTTATGCTGGTATGGAACTCACAGCAGGTGGCAGATGTTTGAGCTGATTTGATATGTCACTCTGCTCAGTGAAGGTGGTACCATTTACTACTAGTTCTGCACAATGTTGCATGTTACAACTGAGCTGTAGAAGGACTTGTGGTTGGCTTTAGTCTGAGAGGTTATCTGATCTCATAACTGGCTTTGTTGCTCTTAATTTGTCCTCTTAAGTTTCTTGTTTAGTTTAAGTAGTAAGCTCTCATCATTATGAGAGTAGTTATTGATTTTGGCCATGACTTTTTCCATTTTTATAGACCCTGTTAAGATTAGGGTCCAACAGTGTGGCTTGTTTTGGACTTTTGGTAAGTACAACAGTCTCTATGCACCCATTTGCTTGTACAGTGTTTTCATGAACAATTTTGCAAAGGCTATTGTGAATTTGGGGTCAGGTGAGGCATTGAATTTTAACAAACTGTCATAATAATAGGATGTAGTCAGCTTTAGAATATTTCTAACTAAAAGGTTTTGCTGGTTTCTCCAAGCTGATTTTTATTTTGAAGGAGACCCTTTGAGATCCAACCTCACTAATGAAGATATGACATGGGGGACTGCATGCTTCCACATTGATGAGGATGTGGTCCAGTATGTTTAAACCTGGCTAAAGTGTGCACACAGAATGTTTAAACCTGGCTAAAGTGTGCACAGATCAAAGGCATTTGTGTTAATAAAGTCTAGGAAACATTGTGCCTGCTGGTTGGAGGCAGTGTATGTCTCCCAATATACAGAGGGGTAATTAAAGGCTCCAATGAACAGAGTGTTTGATTGGATGAAGAGTGCCTCTAATAAGTCTAGATAAGAGTGTGGGATTCTTGTGACATAGACGATGACCTATATCTTGCTACAATATGGTAAGGGGCTCTATCTAGGGTGATTTGCATATAGATTATCAACAGGTTATCATCATGTTTAACTAAACTCAAGGTATACTTGTTGCTAATTTAGATTCAGACACCTCCACGTTTAATTCCAGTTTGTATAGCTGATGGTCACAGGGTGTGGAAAGTACTGTAGCCATGCAGAGCCAGAGTACTTTCTGTGGCTTTACACCATTTCTTGCTAATGGCACAGATGTCCATAGTCTCCATAGTGTGGAGAAAGTGTAGGGAGCAGACTTTCTTGTTAAGAATCCTATCTCTGACCACTAAACCCTTAGGATCCTTTGGGGTTTAATTGCTATGTCAGTAGTTCTCTATGTCAGTAGTTCTGTCACTTTGGTACTGCCTAAAAATGGGGTGGATACATTTTTAGCCACCACACTTTGGAAGCCAGGGATAACAGGTGCAGGCCATCTAAGACAATGCAACATGGCCTTTTGACCATGCTCTCCCAGGCTAACTGATATTGAATGCTCCTTGACTGATACCAGAAACCAAGCCAATTGTTAAAGTCAATCATTTTTGTTCATTCTGTGGCATCATCCTTGGTGAAGATATAATACTGCTCAATGCAAGGCACATTGTCTGAGACACAAATTCAGAGAGGTCCATAATGTCTCTCTTCATATAGTCCAGACATGTATATCTCAGATCATTTAGACCTACATGGACTGTTCATACTGGTGATGGACTATATTAGCAAGCAGGATGAAGGGGACAGATCAACAAAGTTACTGTATCCAGACAATGTGGCATTACAGGCAGATTCCGAGCAAGAACTTCAGCAAAGTATAGGGAATGGAATGCAAAAATCAAGGCACATGGGATGAAACTGAGTACAGATAATACAGCTGTAATGTCAGCAAATGGGGGAAATCAGAAGAAGCTGAAAATGAGACAGAAGAAAAAATAGTGGATCATATTAACAGCTGGAAGTATCTGATGGGTAGATGAAGAGAAGGGAAGTCTGAATGAGGAGGTCAAAACTCATATCAGAGGGGCTGTAGCCAACTAGCACAGTGCCAGGTGTAGTATATGACAGAAGAATGCCAAAAAAGCTGAAAAGTGGTCTTACCAGTATTACTGCATGGTACAGAAACCTGGGCAGTAAAGACAGTTCAGCTGAAGAAGGCAAAGTTGATAGAGATGAAGTGCCTGAAATGGGTGGTAGGCTGTACACTGTGGGACAGATGAAGAAATGAGGGCATAAGCGCACAAGCCAGAGTGGCTCTAGTTGTAGAAAAGGTCACATATAACATGATATGGTGGTTTGGGAATATGTGCAGAAAAGCAGAAGACAATCTGAAGATTTACTACAGAGGGGAAGAAGGCAAAAGGAAATGAGGGCATCTGGCAAAGAGGTGGCTGGATTGTGTGAGAGAAGACCTGTGACAGTCAGACACAATTGTGGAATACGTCAGGACAATAGAATTGAAAAGAGGGAAGGTAACTGTTCACATGAGACCCCAACCCCCATGTAGATCATTGGAAAAAGTGGATTGGTGATAATGATGGACAATGACAGAATCATACTAGAACCTGTGGTGCAAAGATTTGAGTACGTGGGTAACTTGGTGGATCCTACCTCCAGATAAGCAACTGACTGTAATCTTCTCCTTGTCCATTCTGGTGTTTGGGACATTTTTGTCATACAGTGGAGTCCCTTGTAGAGTAAGAGTCTTGAGCAAATTGTTTGCTTGCCTTATGGACTTTGTTTTTGAGTGTTCATTGGGTGTAGTTGTACATGGATTGTTTGGTGTTGCTTTTGGCTGAGGATAGGTATTGCTGTCACAGGCAGAGGAGGTCACTGAGGTTTAGGGATATTGCTTTTTAGTGCCTCAGCATAAGATGATCTATGTTTGTGGTGGACACTGTGTGAGGAATGTAGTGTGTGTGTTCTTGACAACCTTTGTTGTGAGCAAGATTTTTGCCTCCAAGAAAGCTGTGCATGTACATCTCTTACATATTATGTTAGTTTTTTAAGGAGTAAAAGGTTGTGAACATGAGACAATTGCTACATTGTCTCAGGAAGCCCATAACTGCCAAGCTGTCTATAGAGACATTTGGAAATTGCATACCCATGTTGTCTGGATCTGTATTAGGGTGGGCTATTATGCTTTGAGAACTTGGTAAATAAAGAAATAAAATAAAACAAACAAAAAAAATACACACAGATATATATATATATATATATATATATATATATATATATATATATACACACACACACACACACACACACACACACACACACACACACACACACACACACACACACACACACACACACACACACACACGTATATAATGTTCTATTCTGAAACGTAACTACTGAAACAAGTTCCTTCTTTCAGATGTAACAAGCTGCTTACTACAGTTACTGCTACTATTCTAAAACTCTGTCTTCTGTGAATTTAGTATCACCATTCATTAAAGAAGCCAAAATATTATTCATGGCTTTTTATACGAATGCCAGTACTTCATTTGCACCCTATCAGCAAATGTTTATTGTGCTAGTTTTCACCTATGGAAGCCATCCTCTTCACACTGCCCTAATTATTGCTTTGGTAACTGAGATAAAATATGTAAATAGGGCCACAAGCAGCAAAAATACCTAGGGGAGGAAGGTATGTTGTTTATTTATATAAATTTATGTCTAAAGTACTGTATAAAGTTTATCCTCATCCAGGATGTGAAGAAAAGAGAGCAGTAGCACAATAAACAACAGACATGCACTGTATAGCTTAGAGTAGATAACATTTACATTATTAATTTGTACATTAAATTAAAGAGTGATACAAAAAGGAAACCAATGGGAAAGGTAAGTAAAGGGATTAATTGTTATAGTTCACTACTTCAGTGCGATTGGTATGGTAGATGCAACTATTGTATGTGATTGAAGTGTAAGTTATACTTTTTATTGTAATAGGTGCCATAAATGGATGAGTTTTGTTAGGTAAATACATTTACCCAGTAGTGAATTTTGATTAAGTTCCAGTTAACTATTGCTTACAGGAAATAAAATTAACAAATGGATGAGCATATGAGGTTCCTAGTATATTAATCAAGGCACAAGTCCTTTTATAAGTTGTTAAGGAACTTTCTTGTGAAGGAAGTTAGCTCAACAGATGGATTTAGAAAGGAGTCTAGTGTAGGGAGGAAAGGACGGTAAGAAAAAGTTAGATTAGGAGAAGGTGCATACTAAGTTGTTGGGGGCTAGGTGGTTGAAAGAGTTAAGGGAAAAACTACAAGAGCTGATGAGACTAGAACATAATAAGCCTGAAGGAGTTTCTGGTTCAGCACTGTATGCATATGTTAAGGAGCATCTATATCATAACATCGATAGCTCAGGCTGTCGAATTCAAATTCACCGACACCTAAGCATCGAAAGCTAAAAACAGCGAATGGCAAAATCATCGAATTCTTTCCTAGGGAAAGAATTCACTTGGCCATCTGCAAACAAAATAAATAAACACACCCAAACATAGTGGGGGACTTTGCCCCCCACAACCCTCGATTTGGGGGGCTATGCCCCCCACACCCCCATAACTAAATATACCAACTCCAAGACTGCTCAACATTGGGGAAAGGGCAAATCCCCGAGAACAACCACACAAATTCTTTCCCAAGGAAAGAATTAGATGATGTGGCCATTCACCATTTTAAGTGTTCGACACTTAGGTGTCGATGAATACACATTCAATTACCTAAGCTGTCAACAAATCAATCGGAAACCGTTAAGGATATAGTCGAGATGTTAGATAAGAAATCTAAATTCATGAAAGAGGGAGTCAGGGATATATTTTATCAAAATTCCCCTGTTTACCTGAAGAGTTTCAGTTCATTGTTACCATAAAGAACAGCATACAAAAGAAAGTTAGGTACTTACCATAATGTTCCATCTGTGTTGTCCATCTTCATTTATCCTTGATATGTGTGCTCAGTTCTGAATATCGGAACAAACTCTGCCATTAGTATAGCCCGTGAGAACAAATAAAAAAAAAACTCTCGAGCTTAAGTCCTTCCCAGAATGCTCCTCTCCAGCTTACCTCAGATCGAGTTTGCAGATAGAAAAAAAGATAGATGTTATAATCTTAAAAACGCCTTTATAGAGACCATATCTGGTGTCACATATGAAAAAAAATTATAATTAAGGACTTTAATTTGTTCCACCAAAAAAACTGAATGGAAGAGGGCTTAAGGGTGGGAAGTCAAGAATAAATGAAGATGGACAGCGCAAATGGAATGTTATAGTAAGTACATAACTTTTTTATCTGATGTTGTCAATCCTCATTTTATCCTTGACATGTGGGACATAGTCCCCAGCTACCTCAGATCTTGGGAGAACTCATGGAAGGATATTCCTGAGCACCATAGAACCAAATGACGCTCATTCCCTAGAGACCAAATCCAATTTGTAAGGTGTAATAAAGGTATGTGGGGTAGCCCATGTTGCTGCTTCACAATTATCATCCATGGAAGCCTTAGATTGAAAAACTGCTTAAGAAGCAATGTCTCTAATACAGTGTGCCTTCACATGCCCAGGTAATTCAGCTCTCCTCTTGTTGTATATGAAGGAAATATAATTTTTTAGCCATCTAGATAAGGTAACCTTGGTGACTGGCTTGCCCATTTTAGTACTTGAAAATGAAACAAACAGTTGGTAAGATTTCTTTATGTCTTTTGTTCTATAAAGAAAGAAGCAAAACTGTCTATGAACATCTAATAAATGAAAACACTATCTGCCTTTGTTTGAGAAATTGGGAAGTAGTACTGGTAAATTGATTGCCTGATTGATATTTGTATCTGAAACCACTTTTAGTAAAAAGGAAGCATTCATTCTCAAGGAAACCGTGTCTCTGTGAAATATCAAATATGATGGTTTGCAAGATAAACCTTGAATTTCTGAAATCCTTCTGGCAGAAGTTATGACTACTTTTAATATTATTGGGTGAAGATAGATGAAGGCTGCCAGCCTAGCCAGATAGAATTTTGGAGATAATTGTGTCATCTGTAAATATTAATGTAAACCACAGGCTTGTTGTCTTAAATGGTAAAAATAGTGTTACATGTGGAACTGGTAAAAAATGTAACAACAGTGCACTCTACTGACCAAGTAAAGCATGTTGTGACCCTTTGATGTTAAAACTCGGAGCCAGTAAGTCTAGAGTGAGGCATCCTGCCTATTGTTTTAAGGCCAGAGTTAATGGCCAGAATTTGCATGTATAAATGTCCTTTATTGCTCTGGTTTCTGCCCAGAGGTGAACAATGTAAATGTAGTTTCTGTTAGCCCGGGAACCCAGGGAAGTGTAAAGAATGATGTAATGTGAACCAGGAATGTGATTTTAAAAACAGAGAATCAGAGAGGATTAAGCATTTTTGTCTTGACAATCCAACTCACCAGCACTGTCTTGCTCTATATGTAAGTTTATCTTAGACTTGTGTTTTCTCTTAGAAACAGCTAGAAACTAGAACGATTAGACTGTTTTTCTGTGATGTCAGAACTGTACTACTGAATTATTTTAAGTATTTCTTTGTGATCTCCGAACTCTTGACTAGCACTGTGTAGTAAAAAGTATTGTCTTGTGTTTTGACTATTTGTTATTAAATATTTTTAAACCCTTTCAACTGTGGCTGTTTTTGTAGAGATAATTTAAGCTCTTTAGAGTACTTGCATATACCTTTGGTACATTGTACAAAGCCACTCCTATAGCTTTAGCCCTGGGCTATACTACCAATTGGATAATAATATTGCACAGTAATAATTGGACACCCTTTTAAGGGCCTTTGAGTAGCTGATAAATATTAGTTGGTGGTGGCAGCTGGTACTACCACATAGTCTGAGAAAAGGGGCAAAGCTGGAGAACCTGTGCCAGCCTTCTCCAGGAATGTCTGTGTAGTTGTATAAACTTTTCTCAAAGTGAGTGTATGTGTGTGTGTGTGTGTGTGTGTGTGTGTGTGTGTGTGTGTGTGTGTGTGTGTGTGTGTGTGTGTCAGCTACTTGGGCAGAAGAATGAAGCAGTGGTTGGACAGAGAGGGTGCTGGAGGTTTTAGCTTGCTCACTAGGCTGAGATCTGGACCCTATAGCTGTGCCAGTGGGAAGTCTTATTGGGGACCTGGAGAGCAAGGGAGCAACCAGCCCCAGACTGACTGTGATCTCTGTGTGCTCTTAAGGGGAATTGCACTTTACTGTGTGTATTTGTTATCCTTTCCTCCTATATGAGATGTGCCTCACTGGTGTTAGTGATGAGGATTGAGGCTCCTTGATTGCTGGGCCAGGGCATGGGCATCACAACTACCAGAAATAGGGTTTTCCAAGAAAAGAATTTCAAGTGTCAGTCAGTAGGCTCAAAGGGGGAATGCACTATTGTCTGTAACGCTAAGTTTAGATCCCAGGGTGTAGATGGATCCTTATGCAGAGGTAGTAACATCAAGGTCCCCTTTAAGAATGCCATGCAAAGTTTATGAGAAATGAATCAATATTTTTTAAACCCATTATGAAAATTTGAAATGAGTATTCAGTGTTTTCTTTTGGCATTGAAGCCATCGGTGCTGAAATGGGAGACAGCACAGACTATCGGTTCTGTAGTCTGGTCCTGGGTCTGTGGCGACAAATTTAGCACCAGTGGAGGAGAAATTTTCAGTACTTAGGTCAGCACCAAAGTATCCTTTAAAGTTGCTGCTGGTTCTGCAGTAATCAAGGAGCCTCAATCCAGGGATGTACACTGGTGGGATAACAAGTACACAAACAATATTTCCAGATGCAGCTCTCTGCATCAAGTGCAATTTCCCTTAAGAGCATGCAGAGACCACAGTCAGTTGGGGGCTGGTTTCTCCCTCTTTCTCCAGATCCCCAATAAGACTCCCCATTGGCACAACTACAGAGTTGAGATCTCAGCTGAGTGACCAAGCCAAGACCTTCAGCACTCTCTCTGTCCAACCAGTGCTTTATGTCCCTGCCCAAGTAGCTGACACACACACACGCACACACACACACACACACACACACACACACACCTGGAAAAGGCTGGTACAAGTTTACTAGCTATACCCCCTTCTGCCCAGACTATAAGATAGTTATGGGTCTATATCAGAACACCGAAAGTTCACATTTTTGAATGTTCTTACATCGACCCCTAATCAGCGAACGCTGACAACATCGAACATCAGAACAGTGAATTTTTTCCTAGGGAAAAAAATTTGCTGTTCCAAAACACATACACACAACACAAGCACACCAAACAAACAGCAATCCACACACATACACCCAAAATCTTACAGCTAACCCCACACTGAACTGTACAAACACCACTAACTATCCACTTACCTTAACCTAAACCCTAACCCTAAAGTCCGTCACTATCGCACATTCACCTCACCCGCGCCCTAACCCTAACCCTAACTCACCTAACCTGCCCTAACCCTCATGTCCACACAGTCGCACACATACCTCCCTCGTGCCCTAACCCTAACTCACCTAACCCATGCCCAATCACACACTTACCTAAAACCGACCCGTAACTTTCCACCACAGTGTTGAAAATAGTGAAACGGCAGAAATGGACAACCAAATTCTTTCCCTAGGAAAAAATTTGGTTATCTGTCGTTTCGCTATTTTCAGCATTCGCTGAATAGGGGTCGATGTAAGAACATTCGAAAGTATGAACTTTCGATGTTCTGATATAGACCCGATAGTTATCACTGCCACCAATCACTCCTTATCAGCTACTTTAAATCACTTAACAAAGGGTGACATATTTTACTATGTACTATTAATATTAATATTAATACAAATGGTAGTTTGACCAAAAGCAAGGCTATTAGAAGTGGCCCACACAGTGTCACCAAATAAATATGCAAGTACTCTCAAAACTTAAGTAGCTCTACAAAGATCAGCCACAAAGAAAGGTTTAAATATAAGACAATACTAAATATATACTCACTGTCATCAGAGTTCAAAACCAAAGAAAATATTTAAAATGACATTGCAGGACAGTCTCAAATAAATTAAGAAAATATTTAAACTAAGCTTCACTATATTCCTAAATGAATCTAAGAGAATTACTATAACCTAAGAACTTACTAATAGAGCAAGGCAGATGTGGTGAATGGTTCTTCTTCTTGTTGTCAGATCCAAGACAGAATGCAGAATGCTCTGTGTCACCAAGAGACTTTTCAAAATAATATCTCAAATATTACTGTTGAGATAACTTGCAGAATTACATAATTTCTTGTCATCTGCCTTCTTTTTCCCAGGTGAAGCCACTACTGCTGGAAGCTGGCAGTATTTAGCACCGACATGTAAAAATACATAGACCTCAGATCTTTGGCAGATGCTGGAAGTCATAAAATAATTGCATTCCTTCATGCTTTCAGAGGTAGCAATTAGTACACCCTGAAGACAATAGAGAAAGTTTTTCACTACAGAGATTGTGTCTCTAGCTGTATTGAAACCTTTATGATGTAGCCTATAAAGTCATTTAATTTCAGATATTTTCCTATAATGTTTGCTGGACTGAGGTTAACCCTCCAGTTTCCTCTGTTAACATATACATTTAAGCAGTTACAATAGTGCATGTACATTTATGTTCTCTTCCAGTAGGGTGCACTATGGATCCATTTTAAGAACAAGCACTTTATAAAATGCCTTTTCAACACACGTCTGTTAAAAACCCTGTTTGATATACACATGACTTACAGTTCTAATACAGTTGTAATGCAAGCATCTTATATAAATCATGTTGATATTCACAAATAACATATAATTATTTATAAAATTTCAGCTAGCTGTGCTGGCAGTATCTCCTTTTGTCACAGAGGGAACCAAAGTTTTAAGTCTTTTGGTTGTTGGTGCCAAGGGAGAAGCTGGCAATGATTGTCTTCTTTTTCTAGGTTTGTCATCTTTTGAAGAGGAGGAAAACAAGGAAGGTGAAAAAAACATCCATTTTACTTTTATTATTATGACCAGATATTGTCTCCTCAAAGGTAGATTTTATCATCCCCTTTAATAACGATTTGTTCTTCCTTTGCACCAGGGCACAGTGACTGAAACCATGGCAAATGGCACCATCTGCCTGTAGGTGCACCAGGCACAGGCAATAAACACAAAGTGCCCATCAGAATCGGGCAGTTTGCAGCCACACTCAAGACAGTTCTTAAATCTGGAATTGACTTTGCCTTTATCAGCCATGATTCACAAAATGAGAAACATGTGCAAGCACACACACACACACACACACACACACACACACACACACACACACACACACACACACACACACACACACACACACACACACACACCATAGGGCGGAAACAATATTAATTAGACAGAGATAGAAGAAAATAAGTTATAATAGTTTTTTTTGTTAAGATATGAGAAAAAGGGTTAAAGATAAAGGCAATGGTAGAATAGTATACCCGAAGGTATGGAAAGCTCAAACAATGGTAGATAAGAAAACACCGAAGTGTATGAGGGAAAAGCAGAAAGGAGAGGTAAGGAGCTATCAAAAATAGGG
The DNA here is from genome assembly GCF_019279795.1 of Protopterus annectens. NCBI lineage: Eukaryota > Metazoa > Chordata > Ceratodontiformes > Protopteridae > Protopterus > Protopterus annectens. Next base: position 1,734,006,298 of record NC_056732.1, read on the forward strand.
TAGGCTATAAAGAATTTTCAACAGCAGTATTACAGAAGAAAAAAACTTATAACAATACAGAGTTTAGAAAATACAAAAGAAAAAAATAACACTTAGCTGAAGAGCCAGTTGGCACATGTCTGTTACAGGAAAGTGGCAAACGAGATATGAGGTAAGTTGGAGAGGAGCATTGTGGGTAAAACTTACGTTTGTGAGTTTGTTTTTTTTTTGGTTCTCACAGGCTGTAGTAACGGTCAAGTCAGTTCCAATATTCAGAACCAAACCCACATGTCAAAGATAAAATGAAGATTGACAACATCAGATTATGCTGTTCTTTATGCTGACACAAAGAACAGCATATAATATGAACACTTAATTTTCTGCAGACAAGTTAAACACTGAGTACCCCACAAAGGCCTGCACAGGTACTTTCAGAACATTATGTAGATTCATGTAAGATGTAAGTTGGATGGACAAAGGAAGTTGATAGTATTTCATTATCTCAGACACTTAAGGGTATCTAGGCTAACAGAATAACTGGCTGCGGAGTTAATGTACCTGGTAACAACTGAGGACGTTTAGGAGCTTATAAATAAACTGGTGCTGGGTAACTCCACAGTCTCTGATGGGCTACCCCTTGATTTTTGGAATCTATGCTGGGAAAGATGAGGCCGAGTGTTGTGAGCTGTTCAAAGAGGTCTTGTAAACAGGGCACATTCCAGAATTTTAGAGGAAGGTTGTGGTAGCAGTAATACTTAAGGAGGGGAGAAGCACAGAGCTGCCACATGTGAACAGACCAATATCAATATTAAATCAAAATTATAAGATTTATGTCAGTTTGAAACCAGATTGGCTAGAGTAATTCTAAATCCTAAATGATCTCTGTTTACATAAGATTGTATGGAGGAGGAGCAAACACTCAGTAATATTATTAACATCTCCCACAACTCTCAGGATGTTTAAGATACAAGGACGAAGGAGGTGCTGGTAAGTTTGGAAGATGAGAAGGGATTTTACAGATATAAATCACTGTGAATCACTCTATCTTAAGCAAGTATTGTTAGACTTTCTTCCCTATGAAACTTGTTCAACTACTTTTTTTGATATTTATAGTGGGTCAGAAGCTAAAGTGGCTTATATATATATATTTATATGTATATATATATATATATATATATATACTTAAATTTAAATGTTATTTTGATCAACACTGAGGAAGGGACATTCCTGAAAGCATTGTTGTTTTAATAAAGTGAGTTTTCTCATTCTATTTGTTTTTTTTGGACACTACTGGCTCTGAAATAGAGAAGATTTAGAACTACGGTTGAAGTTTGTTCCTATCTCTATTCGACATTACCAGCCAATCAGTAAAACAGCTCACTGTACCTATCTGGGCATGTCCAAAGGGCAGTTTCAGGTGTGCTCTCTGGTCCAATTGGTGAATCTGGGCATTTTGAGGCAATGTTACAACTGCCTCATGTACACAGACAACCCTCTCCTCCTACCACCAAACACTAATACATGCAAGATATGCAATTATACAGCCAAACTGGAGGCTAAGCTCTCTCAACCCAAGACTGGACCAGACAGTCAAGAGGAGAAGGGAATTACTTGCATCACACCACCAGTCTCACATAGACCTATGAAACTAGCACCGGCAAAAGACTCACATAAATACACGAAAATATACTCGGAGGCTCTAAATAAAAATCTGCAAAAGCAACAGAGACCTCCAAAGCAGACATCCAAGCAACCTTCACCTCCCAACACAAACCATGAAATGCATACTTCACAAATCCAGTGTGCCACGCAATCACAGCCCTTAAGGCAAAATAGCATACCCAATACACTAGTAATAGGTGACTCTATAGTTAGGCACACTGACGTCCCACTCACTAGGCTGAACAAGGAGAAGGTTACTGTTAGCAGCCTGTCTGGTGCCAGGATCCGCCGCATAACACAAGCACTCAGGTCACTCCAGAACAAGTACAAATACGACTCTGTCATTGTCCATGTTGGTGTGAATGACCTGAGCCATACATCCCTGGACTACATGAAAAGAAACATGGAAGAGCTCTCTGATCATGTAGCCCAGGCCTGTATGACCCTGACTCTGAGTAGCATCCTGCCCTCACCAAGAATGATACCGCGGTATAAAGAAATAATTATCAATTTCAACAACTGGCTAAGCTTCTGGTGTCATTCAAAGGGGATCCAGTGTCTGTCAGCCTGGGATGACATGCTCAACAAGCCATGCTGCTTTGCTAGAGATTGCTTGCACCTGTCACCCTTAGGCTTTTGAAAACTGGCCAAGGCTCTTGCCACCCCCATAGTGCCATTTTTAGGCAAGGCTCAAAAGACAAACCCACCACAGTAAATAGCACAAGTAACAAAAAACTGAGGGTAATGCTACTCAATGCCAGAAGTCTAATCCTCAAAATGCACGCACTCAAGGCACTCCTCAGTATGGAGAAAATCGATATATGTGCAGTAACAGAAACCTGGTTTAAGGCTCCAAAGAAGCACCCCAGCACTACCAAGCTACAACTCATACCATACATTTCGGCCACAAAATCTGGACCGAAATACAACAGGTGGGGGGCGTATCCGTATTCATCAAGGATACCCACACCTCCAGGTTAGTGGCACAGCACAATGCTTCAGAGATCATACACGTGAAACTAACAACAGGCAGAACTGCAATTCAAATTGTAGCTTGCTACAGATCACCCACCATGTCCCAGGACCCCCATTCCACATTTCTGGAAACAATGGGAAACATAAAGGTCCTACCAAACACCCTGATATTGGGTGATTTCAATTACCCAAACATTAACTGGGAAAACTACTCAAGTAATAACTCCCTTGCCCAACATTTCCTAGAATTTATAAACTCAAATGCCCTGGATCAACTGGTCAACACCCCCACCAGAGGAGGCAACATATTGGACCTGGTCATCACCAACATGGGCGACCAGTGTTCCACACTGGAGGTCAACCCCTTGCTGGTTAGATCTGACTATAAACGAATCACTCTGGATATCCACATTCTGCCTCCCCACCCCCGGTCAAAGAAATCACCGTGAAAAACTTTTCAAAAGCAAACTTTACGTTACTTAAGACCGAGGTGGAAAGTTTCAAATCCCCCATGCTAAAGGATAATGCTGCCCAAGCTGCAAAATCCTTTACTAATGCACTCTACAGGCACCTACAAGAATGCATGGATCATGCTATCCCAAGCAAAACCAAGACTCACTCCTCCAAGAAAAGGAAACCAGTCTGGTGGACCCCTGCTATAAACAAGCTATACAATAGAAGGAGGAAACTAGTACAGAAAAGAGTAAAATCCCAAGAAGGGAAGACATCCCTGATCAGTATCAGAAAGAAACTATGATCCCTCATAAAATCATCCAAGGCTAGCTTCGAAAGAAAAATTGCCAAGGACTCCAAAGATAACCAAAAGTCATTCTTTAGCTAAGTCAAGAATCTAAGTGGCAATTTTCAGATCTGCTCAGAGTTAGTGCAGAATGGCACAAAATACACTGAACCGACTGATATCACCAGCATCCTAGCAGACAGGTTCAGTGCAAACTTCACCCTCCTCTCACCCCCACAGGGCCCATAACCATACCAGAAGAATGTAGTGCCCCTGAAATCACAGACACTCATGTTAAAACATCCCTCTCCAAAGCCAAAAACACAGCATCAATGTGACTGGACGGTGTCCCAGGCTGCATCCTACATGACCTCAAAGATGAACTAACCCCTCACCTAAACACACTGTTCAAACTCAGCCTCTCCACAGGCGCACCACATTGAGTGGCGCACAGCAACGGTTATTCCACTCCACAAAGGTGGAGCCACAACAGACCCCGGGAGCTATCGCCCTATAAGCCTGACTAGTTTGGTCTGCAAGGCTATGGAGCGCATCATCATGGATCTCATTAACAGAGACATTGGGAACCTCCAAACACTGGACCCTAACCAGTTCGGCTTTGTTAAGTGCAGATCATGCCTCCTAAACCTGGTGGACTTCTTTGAGACAGTTACCAAGGCTATAGATGAGGGAAAAGTGTTCCACACTGCCTACCTAGACCTTGCAAAGGCCTTCAACACCATTCCCCATTCTGGTATTATAGACAAGCTCACCAGCCTGAACATAAACCCCTACATCACGAGATGGGTTTCCAACTGGCTCACGGACAGAACCCACATGGTAAGAGTTGCAGGAGCTAGGTCTGACTCTAAACCGGTTACAAGTGACATTCCCCAGGACTCAGTCCTATGACTCCTCCTGTTCGGTATATACTTCTCAGAGGTACAGGCAAGCATTGTAGGACTATGGCTGACCAAGTTCGCAGATGACTGCAAACTAGGGGCTATAACTGACTCCGGCTGTCACAGACATCCTCCAAAAGAGTCTCACTGAGACAGATACCTGGTGTCAAAATCATGGCCTCAAGCTAAATGACAAAAAGTGCATAGTCATCCCCTTTGGAAAAAACAAAGTACCCACAAACTACCACATAGGTGGTAGCCCCCTAAATACGAAAGACGTAATAAGGGATCTTGGGACCCAAGTAGACAGTAATCTCTCCTTTGATAATCACATTGCAAAAGTGGTTAGAAAATCCTTCTATGTGGCCCACCTAATCACAAAAGGGTTTGCATCCAGATCAAAAGAGGTCATTGTGCCCCTCTACACATCACTCATCAGACCCATCATAAAGTACAATGCCCCATTTGGGATGTACCTTACAAGACACCTGCAACAGCTGGAAAGACCACAGAAGTACCTCATGAAGAGGATCACTGGCCTCAAACAGATGCCCTATACAGCTCGACTGAAGAAACTCCAGCTGTACTCGGTTGCATACCGCCTACTCAGAGGTGATCTCTGCCTGACATACAAGGCCATGTCCAACCCAGAATTGATGGACATGCTCCACCTAAAGAAAACCATATCCCCTTGAGCCACATGTTCTAGGGATCTAAACCTCACCACAACAATAAATAGGACATGCTGGAGGGATAGATTCCTGTCCCAGGGACTTCCCATGCTCTGGAACAAGATTCCAATCTACATTAGGCAGAGCTTCTCACTAACACTCTTCAAGAGAAACCTTGACAAGTGGATGGGAAACAGAAAGTTTACCCCGGGGATCACTTCAGTGGCTCTGCTGGACAGAGGCACAGGGAACTGATCTAATGGGGCGTCGAAAGCCAACACATTCCGGCTAGGCTTATAAATACCTTTGGGCATATAGCCTAGTACTTACCTATGAACCTATGTGAGACCAATGCTCTAACTACTGTACACTCAGCATATAATATTAATCTACTGTAAACAAATATACATACGCCATTTTATTACTTGTCACCATATAGTAAACATCAATGCATTACTCTAAAAAAAAAATCTGCATTACTATTAAACTTCACATATAACCCAGTCTATTCCATTTGCTAGCCCTCCTTTATTTATTTATTAAAATATCTCCTTAATGATTTCTCCTAAACTTCCTTGTATAAACAATCTAAATAGTAGCAGAACTAAAGCAAAATTGTTCCAACAAACAGGAGCACTCTACCTAAAAAATGAAACAAAAAGTAAAAGGATAACATAATTTTGAGAAGAAACTTAAAAGTACCAAAAACAAAAAAAAATTCACATGAATGTAACTGTTTCAGGAATATTGGTTAACTACACAACACATTCAAACACCATACAATGGAATCATACGCAGTATAGCCTTTTACAATAATTACTTCTGTTGAACAATTTTTTATAAATCATAAATATCTATCTGTATGTATATATCTATATAAGTCTTTACACTGTATGTAATATAACTAATACATTTCTACAAATACTCTTACTCCTAACAAATATACTGTACTTACTATAGGCAAATGCTAGCAGATTTTCCACAAATACTCTTATCTCTAACGACCAACAATATTTTTCTCCATGTTTAACATTGCTATCTATAGTATTAACCTCTATAACATATACATCCTTCCTTGTAATTTGGTGTTGCCTGAAAGCATGTACCCTCTTTCATTAAACAATTTGTCATAAGAATGCCTTCCTTCCACGTACAAGTAACTGGCAATCAATATATATTTCTGTAAAAGATAAAAACTTAATAATACATTTAGTAGAGTTCTGTGGATAACAAACAACTTCTTCTTCTTCTTCTTTCGGCTTTTTCCTGGTTAGGGGTCGCCACAGCGGATCACCTTGTCCGCACATTGAATGGCAGTGGAGTTTTACGGTGTCGAGTTGCCAGCCCGGCGCCCAACCTTCCACAGAAGGCACACTCACACCTAGGGCAAATTTAGAGTGTCCAATCCACCTGCAGCATGTCTTTGGGATGGTGGATAACAAACCACAATGGTAAATATTTGGATAGATCACTGTTGAACTGATTGTTCACCTTTCTTATATTTATGTACACTTTGGATCACTATTACAGGATAGATTGCTGTGACATTAAAATATATTGTGATTGATTACATATACTACAATGGAATCAAACCCATAGCAAAATGAGATATGAAATTCTGAACTCTGTGTATTAACTAGCAATGCCATGCGGGAATTGTCATTGCAAGCATGTGAGGTGAGGACCACAAATGTGTACATGATTGGGAATATGCCTACATCTTAATACACACGGGAAATATATGCTATATATTACATTAATGTACGTATGTCATCATATCTATTAAGCTCATAGGTTCATAATTATATACTAGGCTAATGACCCACAGGTCCTTTATAAGCCTAGCTGTGCAACCCAACCCAAGTGTGCCCCTATCATGGGTGTTTATTAGAATGGGGTATGTTAGGATGTTTCTAGAAGTGGAGGGGGTATGTTAGTTTGGGCATTACTGTCTGCCTCTGTCCGTCAAAGACAAAGGGGACATTCTCTGTGTGAATTTCTGATTTCCCATCCACTGGCCAAGGTTATGCTAAACAGGGGTAGGGATGGTCTCTGTATCACATTGATGAGGAGCCTATTCCAGAGCAGCGAGATCTTCTGAGAGACACATCTGCCTTACCAACATGTATTTATGTCACAAGCAAAATTTAAATCCTTGGATCTAGTGGTTCTGATGCTGTTCATTTTGTGGTTATGAAAAAGGCCCATCATGATGTAAAAGGTCCACTCAGTCATATTTTTTCTTATCTCTGTGATGTGATTCTATTTTACTGTACAACATATGCAGACTGACATGACAATCAAATCGAGGCATGTTCACTGTATGACCATGTAACCGCACCTTCATTTTGAGACAGAAATGCTGTTATGTTGAATACTTCTTGCATTAATTGTGTTTTAGCTTGAATTGTAAGTGATTCATATTAATGTCAAGATGATATGTATGATGGACTGGAAAGACTTAACACAAGTTTGTGCTATAGAACAATAACTGCCATTTTGCGAGAGTTATCGCTGACTACTGACAGTGCTCTATGCCAACCATTGCCCAAAGGATGACCACAAAAATGTCATAGTTTACAAGGCAAATGTTTTCAATTTATATGATGTGTTTCTGTTTTAAATGACATCATATTATTCATAGGTTCATAGGTTCATAGGTTCATACTAGGCTATCTGCCCTAGGGCATTTATAAGCCTAGCCAGAATGTGTTTGGCTTTCCCGACCCATTTTAAATTTATTTTGCTATGCCCTTTTTCGAGGTTAGTATACTGTGCCTCTGTCTAACAGTGACACAGAAGTGATACCCGGGGTAAACCTACGATCTCCCATTCACTCATCAAGATTCCTCTTGAAGAGAGTCAATGAGGGACTCTGCCTAACCTGGACTGGGATTTTATTCCAGAGTGAAGGGAGCCTCTGGGTTATGAATATGTCCCTCCAGCATGTCCTATTTATTTCAGTGCTGAGGTTCAAGTCTCTTGAGCGCGTAGCTCGATGGGATTTGGATTTTCTGAGGTGCAGCATGTCCATTAATTCCGGGTTGGACATGGCTTTATACGCCAGGCACAGATCGCCTCTGAACAGGCGGTATGCCACTGAGTAGAGCTGGAGTTTCTTTAACCGGGCAGCATATGGCATCTGTTTGAGCCCTTTGATCCTCTTGGTGAGGTACTTTTGGGGTCTTTCCAGTTGCTGCAGGTGTCTGGTAAGGTACATCCCAAAAGGGCATTGTACTCAATTATGGGCCTGATGAGGGATGAGTAAAGAGGCACGATGACGTCCCTGATCTAGATGTGAATCCCTTCATGATTAGGTGGGCTATATAAAATGTTTTTCTAACCACTTTGGCCACGTGGTTGTCAAATGAGAGATTGCTATCAACTTGGGTCCCCAGGTCCCTAATTACTTCTTCTGTACTTAATGGATTACCACCTATGTGGTAATTTGTGGCACTTTGTTTTTGCCAAAGGGATGACTATACACTTTTGGCATTTAGCTTGAGGCCATGGCTCTGGCACCAGTTGTCTGTTTCTATGAGGCCCTTTTGGAGGATGCTTATGTCAGCTGGAGAGTCGATTATGGTGCCCAGTTTGCAGTCATCTGCGAACTTGGTCAGCCACAGTCCTTCTGTGTTGGCCTGTACCTCCGAGAAATATATACCGAACAAGAGAGGTCCCAGGACTGAGCCTTGTGGGACACCACTTGTAACTGGTTTGGAGTCTGACATGGCTCCAGCAATTCTAACCATGTGGGTTCTGTCCTTGAGCCAGTTTGCAATCCATATAGTGACATAGGGGTTTATATTTAAGCTAGTGAGCTTATCTATAATGCCCGAGTGGGGTATTGTATCGAAGGCTTTTGCGAGGTCCAGGTAGGCTGTGTGGACCACCTTCCCCTCGTCAATGGCCTTGGTGACTGTTTCAAAGAAATCAACCAGGTTTAAGAGGCAGGATCTGCCCTTAACAAAGCCGAACTGGGTAGGATCTAGTGTTTGTAGGTCCCCAATATCTTTATTTATGAGGTCCATGATGATCCTTTCCATAGCTTTGCAGACCAAGCTAGTCAGGCTTATGGGGCGATAGTTTCCAGGATCCGTTGAGGCACCACCTTTATGGAGAGGGACCACTGTTGCTGTATGCCACGCTTTGGGCACATATCCTGTAGTAAGGCTGAGATTGAACAGTAGTTTTATGTTTGGGTTTAGCTCTTCTTGGAGTTCATGTAGGATGCAGCCCTGGACACCGTCTGGTCCCATTGATGCTGTGTTTTTTGCTTTGGAGAGAGTGGCTCTTACCTGAGCATCTGAGATGTCAGGGGGGCAGCACTCTGCTGGCATAGATATTTGCCCTTTTGGTGGGGGGGGGTTTGCGCTGAACCTGTCAGCTAGGATGTTGGCAATGTCTGTGGGTTCAGTGTATTTTTTGTCATTTTGGACTAATTCTGAGCATATCTGGGAATTACCACCCAGGTTTCTAACATAACTAAAGAAAGCCTTGTGATACTGATCAGTGATGCCTTCCCTTTTTGGGATTTTGCTCTGTCATTTAGTAGCTCCCTCCTTCTATTGTATAGTTTGTTTATGGCTGGGGTCCACCAGACAGGACATCTGCCTTTGGAGGATTGGGTCTTGGTTTTATTTGGGATCGCATGATCCATGCATTCCTGAAGGTGTTCATAGAATGCATTTATAAAGGATTCTGCGGTCTGGGCCATATTTTCCACAGGCCCGGGGGCTTTGAAGGATTCCACCTCAGTTTTGAGGAGTGTGAAATTTGCTTTAGAGAAGTTTTTCACTGTGGTTTTCTGGGCAGGGGGTGGGGTCGGGATGTGAATATCCAGTGAGATTATTTATGGTCTGATCTTACCAGTGAGGGATACACTTCTGGTCTGGAGCATAGAGTCCCCATGTTGGTGATGATCAGGTCCAGTATGTTTTCCCCTCTTGTGGGAGTGGTAACAAGTTGTTCCATAGCATTTGAGTTTATAAATTCTAGGAACCTTTGGGCTAGGGTGTTGGAGCTAGAGTAACGCTCCCAGTCTATGTTTGGGTAGTTGAAGTCGCCCAATATAATGGTGTTTGGAGAGACCTTCATATTTTCCAGTGTTCCCAGTAAGGCCGAGTGGGGTTCCTGGGTTTGTGAGGGTGGTCTGTAGCAGGCTATAAACTGGAAGGCAGTTTTACCCACTGTTAGTTGCACATGGATAGTCTCTGATGCTTCGTGCTGTGCCACCAACCTGGAGGTGTGGGTATCTTTGATGAATATCGATACTCCCCCTCCTTTTGTGGTTCGGTCCAAGTTTTGGGGCCAAAAAGCATGGTATGAGGTATAACCTGGTAGTGCTGGGGTGCTCTCGGGAGCCCTGAACCAGATTTCTGTTACTGCACAGATATCGATGTTCTCCATGCTAAGGAGAGTTTCGAGTGCATGCATCTTGAGGTTTAGACTTCTGGCGTTGAGTAGCATTACTCTTAGTTTCTTATCCCTTGTGATACCTATGGAGGTGGGTTTTCTTTTGAGCCTTGCCTAAAAAAGGCACTATGGGGGTAGCAAGAGCCTTTGCCAATATCCGAAAGCCCAGGGGTGACAGGTGCAAGCCGTCCCTAGCGAAGCATCATGGCTTGTCAAGCATATCATCCCAAGCTGACAGGCATTGGATCCCCTTTGAATGACACCAGTACTTAAGCCAATTGTTGAAATTGATCATCTTGTCTTCATATTGTGGCATCATTCTTGGCGAGGGTAAGATGCTACTCAAGGTCAGGGTCATACCGGCCTGGGCTACATGCTCAGAGAGCTCCTTTATGTCTCTTTTCATGTAGTCCAGGGAGGTACGTCTCAGGTCATTCACACCAGCATGGACAATGACTGAGTCATATTTGTACTTGCCTTGGAGTGACCTGAGTGCTTGTGTTTTGTGGCAGATCCTAGCGCCTGACAGGCTGCTCACCGTGATCCTCTCCTTGTTCAGCCTGGTGAGCGGGACGTCAGTGTGCCTGATGATAGAGTCACCTATTACAAGTGTATCAGGTGTGTTGTTTAGTCTTAAGGGCTGTGACTGTTCGGCACACTGGCTTTGTGAGATATGTGTTGCACGTGTTTTGTTTTGGGGTAGCGGCTGCTTGGGTGTCTGCTTTGGAGGTCTCTGCTGCTTCGGAAGATCTTTATTTAGAGCCTCCGAGTATGTTTTTGTGTGATTATGTGTTTGGTTTGCTGTCGTGGTAGGTCTATGTGAGACTGGAATTGTAGTGAGTGTGGTTTCCTTCTCCTCCTGACTGGTTATGCCAGTACTATGTTGAGAGAGCTTAGCCTCCAGTTTGGCTATATGGTTGCATCTCTCACATATGTTGGAATTTGTTGGGAGGAGGAGAGGGTTGTCTGTGTACATGAGGCAGTTGTAACATTGCCTCAAGATTCCCAGATTCACCAGCTGGACCGGAGAGGAGATTGACAACTGACCTTTGGACATGCTAGAATAATATTATTTTATGCATTGACAAATGTAGAGGACAGGGCAGTACAGACTGCACAAATGGGATGATGTGAAACCAAACATATTCCAGGCAGATTTACACATGACCACTAAAGCAGTGAGTACATTTTTTCAAAGCTGTATCGATGTGCTGTACATATTTACTACATGTGTACATTGCAAGGCATGTTTTCCTCATTCCTTTGCAAATGTTCTTTTTATTCCAAAGCATGCACAAAGAAGTGTGTTACTGTTATTAGCTGAGATGAGCACACTGGGACATATATAGCTAATATTATCAGGGTCATTATCTACACTGATGAATTATATTTCAACAACACCATATTGAATTACATGTGTGTAGAGACTTTAACAGGAAGAAGTGCTGTATCAACCTTGGCAAATGACATCTCTTTGATACCTGTGCATTGTATTTTATCTGAGCAAAACACTTAATTGTTACTTCAAATGTTACTGTATACTAGACAGTACATAATGAAATGCTCACATAATAATCATTATTTACAGACAAACAATATATATTAGTAATACATGTCATACTGCAAGTCAGACTCCAAACCCTTAAACCCTCAATCAGCATCTTGACTAGTGTATGTACTTGTAAAAATTTTTTGTGTAAGAGCTTACCATAATCTTAGATGTCCTACTCTTCCATGTTGCAGTATTCATAACTGTAGGGAGGTCAGTGCCTGCAGCACTAGACATCTGGCCAGTATACCAAAGTCTTAGGAACAAGGGTATGGTACTTGCAATGTTGCAAGTCAGAGCCATAAACTGATGTCAGCTATAAAGGTGATGTCTGCACATACCCACTTCAGAAATGACTGTTGCATACAGTAATACCCCTGGAAAGCCACATATGTCACCAGGAAAGAAGGTACCTATAGAGGTATGTGCCTGCTGTTGTGCCCTGTTTAGATGGAGAGAAGACAGGGAAATGCCACACAACAAGGATAAACAGGGTAAGAGGGGTAGGGAGGACTGAATACTGCAACATGGAAGAGAAGGACATCGAAGGTTATGGTAAGTTCTTACACAACAAATCTATGTCCTTCTAGTCTCATGTTGCAGTATTCATAACTGTAGGGAGAGTACCAAAACTTTAGGAATGAGCCTGGGAAGTAGGTTGAGAGGTTGGGTCTATGAGACCCTGTAAAATTGACCTAGCAAACCCAGCTCTGGCTCTAGAAAAAAAAATCTAGCTTGTGATGCTTGGTAAAGGTATGTACTGAGGATCGGGTGGCCACCTCCAGGTGTAGTCAACCCCCTTAAAAAAGGCTGCTGAAGAAGCTGCTGCCCTAGTAGAATGAGCTCTCATATTGGCAGTTAATTATTTTCCATGAAAAGAATAACAAGAAGAGATTGGTTTAGAAATCCATGATCCTTAATCTGTTTAGACATTGCCTCCCTGAAGGCCCTTCGGTAAAAGGAGACAAATAGCTGGCCAGACTTTCTAATGGATTTGGTCTTGTCCAGCTAATACCATAGTTGTCTATGAACATCCAAGTAATTTAAGGTTCTTTCAGATGAGTTTTGAGGTTGAGGGAAGAAAACAGGAAGATTAATAGTCTGATTCAAGGACAGCTCATTAACCACTGTAGGCATGAAGGAAGTATTAGCCCTGAGGGGGACTCTGTCCTTATGGAAGATAAGGTAAGGAGGGGTAGCCATTAGGGTTTAGATTTCTGAGACTCTCCTGGTCTTAAGTGATACGGAGTGAGCTGGTTCAAATGGAGGTATTGTGAGTTTTTCAAGGATAAAATTAAGGTCCTATAAAGGAGGTATAGGTTTATGAGGGGGTCTGATATGGAGGACCCCTTTTAAGAAGAGTTTTACCTCTAGCCTGGATACTAAAGGAGGTACCAAGGGAAGACAGGTGGAGATGGCTGACAAGTGTACCTTAACAGAAGAATATGTCAGTCCTGAATGTAGATGCTCACACAAGTAAGAAAGGGCCATGGGTACTGGACTAAGAAAAGGGTCTTGTTTTTTTTTTTTGAGACACCACTTGGAGAATCTTTTCCATTTTGATACACAATTTCTCCTGGTACTAGGCTTCCTGCAGGACACTGAGTATGTCCTCTGAATATAAGTGTCTGAAGGGGATCAGAACTCTATCACCCATAAGGTTTGTCTGAAGTTGAGCACCTGAAGGCAGACAAGGGATCATCTGTCTCGCGTGACTAGGTCGAATCAGTGGGGTAGCCTGTGGTGACTGCGAAAACCAATGCTGTCCTGGCCAAAAGGGGGTCACCAGCAGGATTTTTTTTGTCCCTCTGGATCTTCAGAATGGCTTTTTGAATCAGTGAGAAGGAGGGAAGGCATAAAGATAAATCCCCTGCCCAAAAAAAAGAGAAGGCATCCACCTTCCAAGCCTGTGGATGTAGATCTCTTGTGCAAAACAGAAGCATCTCTCTGTTCTGGGAGGAGGCATACAGATATGCCTGCGGAATACCCTACTTTGAATAAGATCCAAAAACACCTCTCTGTGATGCAACCATTCATGAGATGGTGCAGAGGTTCATCTGAAGAGTGTCCGCCATCAAACTCTCTGTGAAAGGAATGTGATGTGCACTGCTTTCAGGTGAATGTGTTGTTTTTCTGCAAGGGACCAGATCTGAACTGACAACCTGCAAAGTGGGTAGGACCTTGTTCCCCCCTTCTTGTTGATATACCACAGGACAGTCATATTGTCTGTGACTACTTTGAAAGTGCCTCGAAGGAGAATTTGGTGGATTGTTTGTAATGCAAAGAGAAGAGCCGTCATCTCTTTGATATTGATGTGATCCCTTTTGTCTGTGGGAGGACAACTCTCCCTGAACTTTGCTCTGGTTGTTGTGGTTTTGCAAAACTGCTCCCCAACCCAAGTCTGAAGCATCTGTGTAGATGTGCTGTAAGGGTGGAGGGATCTGCAAAGGTATAACCTGACTGAGGTTGATGTGTGTCATCCACCATTCCAGCTCTTTTTTCAGGCATGGGAGAAGCGAGAGGGAAATATCCAGAGGGTAGAAATGTTGGTTTCACCGACTCTCAGGACCCATTGGAACTTTCCCATATGCAGCCTTGCCAAGGGTAGCATGGGTATCAAGGATGCCATGTGACCTAGGACTCTCAGGGATTCCTGGCTGATAAGGTTTGGAGAAAGAGAGAGAGAGAAGTGTTTGAAGGTAATGGTTGAGGGCTTCTACCTTCTGGTAGGGGATGAAGGCTGCCATCTTATCGGTTCTTATCCTACACGCTAAGAAGACCTGGTCTTCAGTAGGTGTCTGGTGAGACTTTTGCTGGTTGAAAGTGAACCCTGGGTCTGCCAAGATTTTGGACACCATGTGAAGGTGATGGTAAAGGGTGTGGCAGTCTTGGTGAAGGATTAACAGGTCATCCAGGTATGGATATATTTGTATGCCCTGCATTCTGCAGGGGGGCGATAACTGGAGCTAGGCACTTTATGAATACTCGGGAGCTGTAGAGAGCCCAAATGGTAATGCAGAAAATTGAAAATACAAGGACCCCACTCCTGTAGTTGAGGTGAATAGGGATATGGAGGTAGGCATCTCTGAAATCCAGGGTTGCCATGAAAGCTTGGTGGGGGATGATGGGTAGGAAATGATGCAAGGTGAGCATTTTGAAGGTAGGCACCTTGAGAAATAAATTGAGGACCGAAAAATCCAGAACTGGTCTGCAAGGATCATCTTTTCTTGTGATCAAGAATATACTGGAGTAAAAATCTCTTGCTTGTCTGATCTGGAGGTACTCTTTCTATGGTGGACTGAGCTAGGAGCTGATTCAAAATTGGAGTGAAGAGACAAAGCTGCCTTGGAGGGGATTGGGGTATCACGTGGAAATGAGGAACTGTCCACCAAGTCATAAAATAACCTTTTTGGATGATGGAGAGTACCCAAGCCTCTGAAGTGATTTTCTGCCAGGATGATAGGGAAAAGGGTGAGGTGGAGAGATGGGGGTGGAAGTGGGTAACAGATCTGAGTCACAGTGGAGGGGGTCTGTCAGGGTCAGCCTGCCTCTGAAAGGAAGTAGGGATTGAAGAGGAGGATGGTCTAGGAGTGGAGTGTTTCCTGGACTGGCTCCATCCTTTAGCCTGTGGGGCAGTAGACTGAGAAGACTGTCTCCTAACAAAACAAGTCCTTTGAGGGTAGTTCCTATGGTATCTAGGAATAGGTAGGACTAGCAAATATTTTAAATTTTGTAACTCCTTACCATTTTCTTCTAGATATTTTAGGAGCTCTGCAGAAGCTGTACCAAAAGGTCCTTGTTATCAAGTGGCACACCCAGCAATTTGGTTTGTACTTCCATGGGAAGCATCTGGAGCCTCACCCAGGGGTATCTTCTCAGGACAGAACCTGAGACTGCAGATTTGGAAGATGCTTCTACCACATCATAACTGCACTTGATGGAGTGCCTAGTCACCTGAGAGGCAGTAAAGAGCAGGGCAAAGATTTGTGACTTAGCAGGAGAGTCTGGCACACCTGGCATAAGTGCAGATGCTTTGGACAGAGTATCTAAAACAAACCTAGCCATATGTGTTTGATAATTTAGGGCTCTGATGGCTAGTGTGGAGGAAGTATAAATTTTCTTTCCTAGCCTATCCATAAACTTGCTCTCCTTATCTGTGGGAAACAGACAGGTGGAAGGCAGCTGTCTTGAAGCTTTTTTCTGCTGACACTGCTACGATGGCTGGGTCTGCAGGGGAGGTGGTTCCTGAACAAGAACTGTGTATCCTGAGGAACTTTATAAAACCTATCTGGAAAGTTGGAAGCTGAGGGTGGAGAATCAGGGGCCTGAGATGTAGCCAGAAAGGCATCATGATAGGCTGGGAGTAGAGGAGGGACTTCAGATGGGGAAGGCTGGTCCATCTGTAGTAGTTCAAAATACCTCTTTTTAGTTTCAGAAACATGTGAGGCCTGCCATTTGAAATGCTCTCTCATAAGAGAAATGGTGGCCCAAATGAGAATTCTTCCACTGGGCATTCAGGGCTAATAGTATCCTCCTCCTCTGGAGTAATGAAGTAATGAAGTCCTTGGGAGATTCAATTCGGGAACAATAAGTAAGTGATTCATCAGAAGAGGAGAGCTCTTCCTCAGACTCCTCTAAGGCCTGCAAAGGTGAGGGGCTGGTTGGGGCACCTGAGACTGAAGGGCCTGGAAGGCAATGAACAGATTTTGGGAAAAGGCTTTCCATCCAGGAGCTGGTTTTGTTTCTTTGTGTTTTAATTTTTCCTTCCTCTTAAGAGGAATAGAAGGATGAGATGTTTTTGGAGCCGACACCTGGGTAGATGGAAAGGCAGGAGTAGGACCCTCTGATGCCATGAGCCATTGTTCCTCCTTGCCATCAGGAGCTGATGACTGATCAACCTCAGCAGACATAATCTGTGTTTCCACCAAACCGGCTACCATGGTTGCCGGTTCTAGCTGTGAAACCAACGTCTGATGGGACCCTGGGCTAACATCTGCCTCGTGAGTCTCACTGGACACCTGAGGTTCAGCATGGGCATCAGGCCTAACTTTTTTGGACTTCTTCTGAGGCAGCTCCTTCGGGGTACCTACTGCACCCTCCATGCCTAATGCCAAACATCAGCATCAGTGGTTTTCTAAGGAAAGTTTTAAGGCAGCCAAGTGGCTGTGCAGCGTCTTTGGTATGAAAGACTTCCAGATGCCACAAGATGTATCGTCATGGCCTTCCCCTAAAAAAAGCAAACACTGACCATGCATGTCCTTGTGTGGAATTTGTCTTCCACAAGCACTTTTCCCCTTCCTAGCTGAAATGTATGTATGAAAAGCTAGAAGAAAGGGAAACAAACAAAAAAACAAAACGGTACTGATCTGTATTGGACAGCCAAAGCAAATGAGGGAACTGATTTTTGGAGCTTGTGGTCAGAGGTCTGTAGATCACTATGGCAGAAAAGTTCTGAAGTGGACATGTGCAGACGTCATCTTTATAGCCGACATTGGTTTATGGCTCTGACATGCAATGTTGCATGTACCCTTGATCCTAAGACTTTGGTATACTGCCTGGATGTTCAGTGCTACAGACAGCAACTTCCCTACAGTTATGAATACTGCAACATGAGGACATCAACACTGATCCACCTACATCACGGCTGTTTGAAATCAGTTATGTGAACTAATGTCAGTCATGGTGTGTAAGATTGACCTTGTGCAGATGTACTGTGCCACAGTGCATTCAACTGATACATACCAATAAATGTTTAAAATGAGCCATGCAGAGTATTTATGATTATTAGGTAATCATTTTTAACTTTCTGATAATTTGTGTTGTGCTGCCTACCTGCTGTATTTCACTAAAATCTGTTTATATCTGATATGTAATTCATGGAGTCAGCCAACATGCACTCATTCCTATGTACATTGAATCTGTTCATGTCTGATATGTTATTCATGGAATCAGACAACATACACTCACTCTTGTGTACATCTATAGTCATACTTGTATACCTTTTTCACCCAATTGTGCAGATTTTGCTGAGGGTGCCATCCCTTCTGGAAAGACATCTGATGTAGGCTGCTTATGTCTGATGCACAAATGTGGCCAGGCAATGCATTGGTAAGCACAGTCTGCTTTGTTTCAATGCATCCCTGTTAGTGTCTGCAGTTGCTGGATATATCAGTTAATGTTGTGATATTTTTACTGTCTGTTTACCCTGTTTACGGATTATAGAATTTGCTCAAGAAGGATTGACAGCACCCGTTTGGTACTGCTGATGAGATTACCCTAGCCTTAGGATGTCTATATTTGATGTTTACTGTAGTCAGCAAGTGCATGGGGTATGCATAGTACAGTTTATTTGAATACATCAGTGCTGCTGTCCATATCTGCTGAGCTCTTATTTTAGTTATGTGGTGAGTCTACAATGTATCCAGGCAGAAGAAATATTACTAGAGCAGGCCAAACACATGCTTTATTATGTTTCTTGTTTGTGCATGGGCATTGTTGTAACCTTACTCAGTGGGGGTTCTGCATATTTCTCACAGGGGTTATAAGTCAAGATTTTAAGGCATATTCAGCATCCTCCACTAGATGGCGTAGTAGAAAGTCATCCCATGCAAATCTTTGGCAGAGTTCACAGGTGTGCCATATGTGGGAGTTGTGGAAACTGCCTGAGTGTCCTGCACATACACTTTGTAGTGTAATGATACCATGTGCATTACAGACCACCTATTGATGAAGTGATACCCTTTAGAGTTCATGCGCCTCCTTCCCAGTTCACAAGATGGGGCCTTTATTTCAAAGTGAGTGCAGTCTATGTCTCCCAGTACCTCACAAAAATAGGTTATGGCTTAGAATTTTGCATAGTGCTTGCTCTTTCCTACTGTTTACATGGGAACTGTATATGTTCTCCCACCTGTTGTACCATTGTATTGAGGAACTGGAGGAGTATTCTTGAAGGGTCTATATCATGGCATCGAAAAGTCATTTCTTCGAATGACTTTTCAATCGAAAACAACATTAATAGAAATTGCTTTTGTGAGACTGTGGTACAGTGAATATCGGAAAATTTGCCCTTTCCTCACTGTAGTGTGATCTCAAAGTTGTTATACATATTTAGTGAGAGGTGGGGGGGGCTGTGTGATTTCATTTAACTGCATTTTCAATTGAAAAGCCGTTCGATTAAATGACTTTTCGGTGTCGTGATATGGACCCTTCTTGAAGTAGTCTTTGTCCCCTGTAGGTGACTAAAGGGTCCCTCTAGCTAAAACACATAAATCTACACCTACCTTAGTGCCCGCTGGGATTTGTTAGCTAAAACACATAAATCTACACCTACCTTAGTGCCCGCTGGGATTTGTTAGCTAAAACACATAAATCTACACCTACCTTAGTGCCCGCTGGGATTTGTTAGCTAAAACACATAAATCTACACCTACCTTAGTGTCCGCTGGGATTTGTTAGCTAAAACACATAAATCTACACCTACCTTAGTGCCCGCTGGGATTTGTTAGCTAAAACACATAAATCTACACCTACCTTAGTGCCCACTGGGATTTGTTAGCTAAAACACATAAATCTACACCTACCTTAGTGCCCGCTGGGATTTGTTAGCTAAAACACATAAATCTACACCTACCTTAGTGCCCGCTGGGATTTGTTAGCTAAAACACATAAATCTACACCTACCTTAGTGTCCGCTGGGATTTGTTTTCCATGATTTTCATGGGGTTGAAGATGGAAGTAACACATGTCCACTATTTGTTGTATAGTGTCCCTTTCCACCCTGAAGTGGTCCAGTATTACTATTGGATGGAGCCCATGGTAGATTAAACTTGGTCTTAAAACCCTACGCCTTCAAGTGTGATATCTGCCAATGTCGTCAACAACAGCAACTTCTAGCAGACATTTTTGCAGATGCAGGTTTACAATGACTGTGGCAACCCCTCACATATTTTAAAGGTCCTGTGGCTGTATGACAGTATATGGGTGAAATCACTGTTAAGTTAGGTGTGTCATGTCTGCATGTGTTTAGTACATTTCTGAATCACTCCGTCATATTTTTCTGGTTCACTAGCATACATCATGCCTGATTATATGATCATTTTTAGAGGATTTTTTCCTTTTCTTGAAGAGCCTATTTATGCTAGGGGTCCACCATGGTGGTTTATTTTTGCCAGTAATCATAGTTTTGATTTGGAGAAGTACTGCCTCCTCTATGTAGCTCGGAATGTCATTGTACAGTACTTTTGTGTACAGTTCGGAGTATGCCTCAGTGTCATCTGGGTTCAGAGGGACCTGGAAGTTTAATAACCTGTCACTCAGTTTGAGCTAATTGGCCTTAGCAAAGTTCTTAACAGGACTTGGAGTTTGACTGGGGTCATAGGTTTGTTTTAATACTAAAGGAGATCAATGTAAGACCAGTACAGTAACAAACAGAAAGCATTTCTTTAACAAATGCAGACTGAAAAAAAACAGTGATAAATTCAACAAAATAAAAAAATGTGGGACGGAAATGTTAAGCAGCACTGAGATAGTCATAGCAAGTGCCACAAAATATTTACATTAGCTTTTTAGGTCCACAGATGGTTTTAGAAGCAATCCAAGTCTTGTAGTCACAGGTATCCAAGCCAGGCACAGGGAAGCTATGAATAAATAAGCCTCTCCATATGCATCAAACAGCAAAATGAACTGATGTAATGGTGTGAGTATTATTTCTTCTAGAAGGGACATCCCTCCAACATCCGCCAGTCTGGTGACAACATCTGAAAAAAGCTTTGGAGGCCAGTTTGAGAGACAGATTCCCCATTGTAAGGAATACTACTGCAATGATGATTTTTATGATGACATCATCATGTTTGTGTATCTTTGGATGAAAGATTGAGGAGCTCCATCAAAACATGAAAGCAGAGAGAGGGCACTGGGCATGACATTTCAACTGCCAAGGTAAATCTTTTGAAGGAGAGAAACTAGCACCAAATGTGGTTCAGGTGTTGCACACAAACTCCAACAAGCAGCAGGGACAAAGCCCAATTCCTAGGACTACTTCCAGCAAGACCATAGGCACAGAGGTAAGGTTTATTAACAAACTCCAAGAGGCAGAGGTCTGCCTCCAATCATGGACAAGCAGCCACATTCCTAAAGCAATGCCTGACTGTCTCAGTCTGTTGGCAGTCAGGGACATGTTTCCCTTCATCTGCCTGCATGAAAATTCAGTACAATGGATAAGTGGAGGAGGATACTAATATACAACAAGTAAACCTCCTCCAAACTCAACGAGTCTGACTTTCTCTTCTCCTTTCCAGTGATACACTATTGTCAAAAATCTCTGCAAGGAAAGAAGAGCTCAACATCCTCACCATAAAAGTACCATCAAAGGGGCTCCAACAGACTTCCAATAAGGGTTAGTTGTTTGATATTTTCTGTCCAAAAATACAAATTCTTTCAGACAGTCTTGTATCTAAGTGACCCTAAAATCTATCCAGACTAAACAGTCATCACTGCGCGGAATTGATCTTTCTATGTCTATCAGAACAATAGAGAATGTGCTCTTTTGATTATGCCTACCAAACTGATAAACAAAAAAACGAAACTGGTGATAATCCACAAAGATACAGGAGACTTTCAGCCAAAAATCCACAGGAATAGCTTCTTGAACGCAGTTTTATTTTAAGTAAAAAAACGTTTTCGCTACTGACTAGCCAGTCTCCTGTATCTTTGTGGATTATGCCTACCACAAATAAAGACATCAAAGGAGTTAATAAGGAAGTTGTCATTCTGGGTATGGGATACTTATTGGCAGTTATGCACATTTTTAGTTGGTTTCACCTCAGCCCAATTCACTAAATGCATGTTCACTTCAGATGTTCTGTAAAGGTTGTATGGAGCCAGGATCTTTCCACTGTTAGATTACTTGTTCCTAGGCGCTCCTTGATTTTAATGACTTCCAGGGAACCCTTAATCAAAATATTCCTTTCCAAAGGGACTACAATTAAACTTATAAAGTCAGAGCTAACTCAGACCAGGCTACTCACATTTAATAGTTAAACTTGTAAAGTAAGAGCTAACTCAGACCAGGCTACTCACATTTAACAGTTAAACTTGCAAAGTCAGAGCTAACTCAGTCCAAGCTACTCACATTTAATAATTAAACTTGTACAGTCAGAGCTAACTCAGTCCAGGCTACTCACATTTAATAGTTAAACTTGTAAAGTCAGAGCTAACTCACTTCAGGCTACTCACATTTAACAGTTAAACTTGTAAAGTTAGAGCTAACTCAGTCCAGGCTATTCACATTTAATAGTTAAACTTGTAAAGTCAGAGCTAACTCAGCCCAGGCTACTCACATTTAATAGTTAAACCTGTAAAATCAGAGCTAACTCAGTCCAAGCTACTCACATTTTATAGTTAAACTTGTAAAGTCATAGATAACTCAGTCCAGGCTACTCACATTTAATAGTTAAACTTGTAAAGTCAGAGCTAACTCAGTCCAGGCTACTCACATTTAATAGTTAAACTTGTAAAGTCATAGCTAACTCAGTCCATGCTACTCACATTTAATAGTTAAACCTGTAAAGTCAAAGCTAACTCAGTCCAGGCTACTCACATGTAATAGTTAAACTTGTAAAGTCAGAGCTAACTCAGACCAGGCTACTCACAGTTAATAGTTAAACTTGTATAGTCAGAGCTAACTCAGTCCAAGCTACTCACATGTAATAGTTAAACTTGTAAAGTCAGGGCTAACTCAGTCCAAGCTACTCCCATTTAATAGTCGCAGTCCAGACACTATTCATTGCTGGCACACCTGTCAATGGACTGAATTCTACTTGCATACCAAAGTCTCCAGGATCCTAAATTTCAGAAAGGAATCAGTTCAACTATGTTTGCAAACCCTGCTGTTATTGGCAATAGACATTCCAGTGTTGAACCATACCAGATTCCACATGAGGCTATTCAAAAGTTTACTCAGGATTCAAACATCTCAAATGTCAGACCCTACATTACTGTAAATCCAAATATTGAAATCTTGCAGAGGAGATAATTTCTGATTACATGGAGACAACCAGTCTCTTGATGGGCAATCCACTTTCAATTACCAACACTTGTAGTCTCCTTCACCATGCTCACCCCTGTAAAAGGTTGGGGGCATTAAAAAAGGACACGAAGTTCACTCACAGGATCTATATCAGCCTACATATCACTACACATAAGTATCTTACAGAACACAACAGTTCTTACCCTTGCAGCCTTCCTAGAATCCTTCTATCAGGCCATAGCTCTGACTTTGCAAGTTTAATTGTACTCCCTGTGATTGGATGGGAATTAGGAAATTCACCCCAGGGATCACCTCTGTGGCTCTGCTCGACAGGAGCACAGGAAAATAATTTTCTTGGGTGGTGAAAGCCAGGGTACCTTTTTGGCTAGGCTTGTACAGGCCCTAGGGGTGATAGCCTAGTACCTACCTATGAACCTGTGACTGCCATCCACTTGGACAACATGGCCATTGTTTGCTATATCAACAAACAAGTGTGATTTACTATTTCTACTTATGCTGACATCAAATGATATGAGTATGAAAATTATCTGTTCAATACAACCATGCCTGTGGCAAATCACATTCCAGGGTAAGCCAACTACCTAGCAGAAAAAAGTCTCCCAAATGAAATATCTACAGTCAAAATGCTGTGTGCTGAAAAAAGACTGAAAACTCAGAGGAGTGAATCTCAAACTCACTTTTACCATTAAAATGTTTTTTCTCTTATTCTTTGTCAGATTTTAGCCAAGCATCTATATTTGATCAAATATCTCTGGGGAGCATAGGGCAATGTATGCAAGAACGCATTATAGTTTTTGTATAAGTTTCTAAGGTTCATACTGAGAATAGTAAGCTATCTTGTGCTTTTTGAGGAGAAAATGAAGATGTATGTGTTTTTGTAGGGCAACTGTGTGTGTGTGTGTGTGTGTGTGTGTGTGTGTGTGTGTGTGTGTGTGTGTGTGTGTGTGTGTGTGTGTGTGTCTTGCATGATCTGGGACTTCGGTGGATAACATCATTTAGTTTCAATTTTCACAATGTGTTTGTTGGGAAGGGTGCATTTTATCTAAGTTGGTTTTAAGCTAAGTTTTGTTAGCAAGGTACTGCTGTTTCAATAGATATGTTTATGGGATTAAAGTGTGCTATACAATATAGGTTAGGGTATTTTTATTTGAAAAATGGTGGTTTGGGGAACTGATTCAATGCCATTATTGAATTTTTTATCTTTATGAAAGCAAACTCTTATTGTATCAGTTATTGCATATAGCTTGTATGTTGATGGAAGATATAGCTCTTTATCATCTAGCAGTTAGTGCAGAGGATTTTGCTGTAAGTGAGCTGCTTCTTGGAATCAAGGGTACAGGGTTTGATTCCTTCCACCTTCATTTACTTACTGTATGTCTTTGAACAAGTCTCTTGACCAAATGTGCTCCTGGGTCACACTTAAAAAGGGGCACTTGTGCCAGACCCCCAAACTCCCTTGGCACTGTTGTTGTCCTACTGGATCCAGGACTCCTCAAGATCCAACACTGTCAAATGAGTCAAATGAGTAACAGATACTGCTGAACTCTGACACTATCAAGAAAAACACAGAAAGTCTCTTGTAAACACTCAGAACCAACAACACCAGATCCAAATGTCAGACCAGTGAAGGTGAAACTAAAATGTGGAATTGTAGGGACAGTAGTAAGTGCAAGGTGACCCCAACTGAATCTGGGTCCATAAAAACTTCCTCATCCTGCCCACATCTGCCTAAGACAGGCCCCTCCAAGACTGCATGGATCTTAAAAAAGAAACCAATGATTGCAGTCTACAGGACCAATGAAAAAACCTCTCATGGACAGGGGGGATTGGAGCTGTGGACTGATTGATTCCAGAGAAATAGATGACTAAATCTTAATGGATATTTATGTATTTCATTTTGCTCCACATTTTCATAAAACACATATAATAACATTGATTTTCTTACCCTGCTAATCTCTTTTACTTTGCAAATCTTATTGGTTTCGTCCCAGTATGACTTTATTCTATTACTTTCCAAAATCATGTTCCACTGATTTGATTTTGCCACACATACTACACCTTCTTTCATCCATTTACTTGTACATCATTAACCTTTAAAGGTAAGTTTGTTCATTGATAGACTCCAAAGAAAATCTCCATATACTCTTCCTTTCTTAAATCTTTTTTATTACTTTCTTTATATTTGTACTGTCTCTCCAAATGTAATATAATAGAACTGAAACAGTCTTTCTTACAATATTCCAGAACTTCCTTACTTGTTTCTATTCTTTACATCTTTAAAGTTTTTCATATATTCAAAAGTCAAAATATTCATAATCACATTATTTCTCCTTATTTAACAAATATAATACCAAAAATCACTGCAAAAAACATAGGAAAATAATTGAGTTAATTAAATCTAGCCTCCTTCTATTTTTGCAAGATATATTACACCCATCTTTATCAGATTCGGTCAAGAACCCCTAGAAGATGCTAAATAATAAAATGATTTCCTTTATCATAGCACTTAGGAATATAAATATATCCACAGATATCCCAGATTTTCTAATAAAACTGAAAAGATAAGATCAATTTTCTTTATGTACAACTTACATAATTTCTAACTGTTGCAGACATCTATTTCTTCTCTCATTTGTCACTACTGTTATTACTTCTTCCTCTGCAGTCCTCTGCAAATCATCCTTTTTTAGAATAATTCAATAATTTCTCTACATATTTGTCTCATTTATTTATTTTTAACATTTGTTTACTGGGAAAAGTCTGACTTAGAACAACGCCAATTTTCAGAGGAGGCCTGGGGAGAAAGGCTCCAAATGCATGTCTTTGAAACATGGAAAGAAACCAGAGCACCCAGAGGAAACCCACAAGGCTGCAGAGAGGACATGCAGACTCTGCACAGAAGGAACCCCCACCGAAAATCAAACTGGAGAACCTCTTTCTCTGAGGCAACAAAGCAACTGCTGCCCCAATGCACCATCCCTCATGTGCCTCATATTCCTTCCTTCAAGTATTTACTCAATATTTTAAAATATTTTTATTCTAGTCCTATATTTTTATCAAACTTATGCCACCCTACCCTGGCGCTGTATCACTTTTCCACTTTCCCACAGTGCCTTCCAGTTCTTTCTTTAAAAGGTCTCTATGATTATAGATTGATAGATCTTGGGAGGCTACTGATTTCTAAGGATATTAAGAAGCCTATCCTTACATTCCCAAGGCAGTTTTACGGACTATATTATGAATGCACCTGCATTTTCCCAATCCACAAGGGATAGTGGTGCTAAACTGAAGTGAATTTATGGTTACTCATCCAATCAATAGAAGAAACATACTTTGGTTTATGTAGAGATGAAGCCTGTTCCAAACATATGGCATTTTCCTGCTAACACATTTTATTTATTTTGTGAAGTGATTGAAATCCCATGAGCAGGAGTTTAAAACACCATTGCACAAAATAGGGTCAGTTTAAGCTCTACACAAGAGGCACAGGTCACCTGTCAGTATCTTGTGTGACACCGAAAAGAGGGACAAGGCTTTGTGACAGTTTACATAATTTTTATGATTTAAGCCTTTGTTCTTTTTTTAGTGAGAAAGTGTTGTGGTCATTACAAATGTGACGTGTTTGGACAGGTACATAACAAAAGGGACATTATACCCTTTGATCAGTCTAAGCAATGTGAAGTACAGGAGAATGATAATACCTTTATATGTAAGCTGTGCAATGAAATAAATGACTTCCTTCCACAGTGGATGTGTGGTAATCAAAGGACAGGTCATTCTTGGCACAAGTTCCCATATCCCTAATTACAGGTTTGGTTTTTCAGGGGTGCATTAATATGATAGTTGCAAGAGAAGTTAAGTTTTCCAAAGGATACAATTCTATACTTCTCAATAATTACAATCCATGGTTTTGACACTGGCATTTGGGACAGGCCCTCTTGAAGGATCTCTGTGTCCTCTGGGGAGTCTATGATAACAACAAGTTTGTAACCATCTAAAAACCTGGTGAGCCACAGACCCTTAAAATTACTTTTGACCTCTGAGAAGTAAATGCCGCAGAGGAGCGGCCCAAGGACTGAACCCTCAGGTATACAACTAGTGATAGGTCTTTGGAAGGAGGTAGAGCCTGGGATAAAGAACTGAATTTCAGTCTCTCTTGTTAATATTTTGAATACGTATCTCACTATATAAATCTTTTTATACATGCTATCTAAGATAGTCATTCACATACTCCTTAATATGATGATCTGCATTTTTAAATACACTTCTTTCATTTTTTTATATCTGTCATAAAAGTCTTCTCTTTTACCTTTGATCAAATATTTTTGCCTTTGCATTATATCTCTCATTTTGTGGTCAATAAACAAATCATTTTTGTTAAATATTGTTTAGATGGGCTTCAACAGTTTATTGTATTTTTTTTCATAAATTGCCTTCTTACATTCATGTCAACCTTCTTCAATATAAATATATAAGTTTTTAGTCTTAGTTTTGCAACCACCTCACCCATGATTTAATCTTTTTAAAATTCCCTCATTTACTTGTGGTTTTTATATATATTTTTCTTTCACAACCATGGTCTCACAGATACCAGTTAATCTTTTTTTTTCACTTTCTACTGTGTCATGTTCTCCAAACTATGCAACATGGCAACATGTTCTGGGAAAACATTACAATAGTTCCATTCTTCCCTCCTTTAATTTATTTGAGAAAACAATGGCATCTGTATTGTTAAGTTACATCTGCTCTAAGTAAAACTCCTTTGCTCGTTCGCTGTAACTGTAATAATATGCACACAGCCACAGATTTTCTGTCTCTGTTCTTAAGTTACATCTGCTCTAAGTGAAACTCCTTTGCTCGTTCGCTGTAACTGTAATAATATGCACACAGCCGCAGCTTTTCTGTCTCTGTTCTTAAGTTACATCTGCTCCAAGTAAAACTCCTTTGCTCGTTCGCTGTAACTGTAATAATATGCACACAGCCACAGCTTTTCTGTCTCTGTTCTTAAGTTACATCTGCTCTAAGTAAAGCTCCTTTGCTCGTTCGCTGTAACTGCAATAATATGCACACAGCCACAGCTTTTCTGTCTCTGTTCTTAAGTTACATCTGCTCTAAGTAAAACTCCTTTGCTCGTTCGCTGTAACTGTAATAATATGCACACAGCCGCAGCTTTTCTGTCTCTGTTCTTAAGTTACATCTGCTCTAAGTGAAACTCCTTTGCTCGTTTGCTGTAACTGTAATAATATGCACACAGCCGCAGCTTTTCTGTCTCTGTTCTTAAGTTACATCTGCTCTAAGTAAAACTCCTTTGCTCGTTCGCTGTAACTGTAATAATATGCCCACAGCCACAGCTATTCTTTCTTTTTCCATCTTCTCCTTTTTCCTAACTTGTTATAATTCTTATTAACCTTCAAATAATCTACAGTCCTGGAAAATAAGTGACATTTCCTTTATCTGCTCTGTACCCATATACAACTATTATTCTTAAAATTACTTAATTTTAGAGTCTGTTAAGACTGCTCCTCCCAGCTGAATATTACTCATTTCATACACCTGTCCTTCACTTGCTTTCAATAACAATGCAATGTTTGGATACCTATCCATTCCCAAACTCCATATTATCTTATTTTCTCATACCATTTCACATTGTTTTGTATTTCCAATAACAGTTTAATATCCACTAAGCAAAATATAACATTTTTGCATTCTCTGTACCACTCCAAAACTGCAAAATAAATTTCTATCTTCTGAATACTGTTCAAATTTATAGGTAAAAGTGAAGAAACATGCACATTTTTGGATTTACCTGTCTTCTTTTTGTATGACTCTCTTAATGTCCCATTTACATTAATAGTACATACACTATCCCCCGGATTCTCAAAAACTTGCACAGAGTGCAAGATCGGTGCTGGAGCTCAAGCAGGCAATATGTCTGTTGTGCGATCCAGGAACAGCCTGCTGGGGCGTGCACGAGTGCTCATGCACTAATCCTGCACTGATGAAGCCCTTGTATGCAAATTAACCCATTTGCAGGAGAGATCAATGCAAATGAGGTGATTTTGCAATCTAGGAAGCATGCGACCGTCCGTGCATAACCAGTGCAATCCGGAAAAATGTACTCGGTTAGTAATCGAGTACATTTCTGCAAAATCCAAAACGGAGCTATGACAGCTCCAAATAAAGGCTGCATATCATGTAGTAAGCATGCCAATGGCTAAGTATAAGGCCATTGGCATTGCAAACAATACAAAAATGAAAAAAAATCAACTTTTATTTTTCTTTAGCTGATCTCAGCTGTTTAAGCATAGGGCAGCGGCGCGCAAATGGGATCGGGTGGAAAATAACAAAATGAACCTAAATTAAGGATTCCAACTAAAATCAGTATTCTGCCATGCAAGTCAATGGCAGCCAGAAGACAAGTTGGCCAGTGAGTAGTGGTTGCTAAGGGGGGAGGCTCAGTGTGAGACATATAACTATGCATTAGCAGGCAATCCTATGCAAATGAGGGGAAGGATGGTGAATCCGCGTTTTCCCCAGGATGTGAGCCAGGTCCCAACAGTGTAAGAGTAGGAATAGCCTGGTGCCAGCCTAGGAGGTAGGTGACGTCATGGGGGAGGGTGCCAGGCATACTGTAAGCAGATTGGAGCCCTGTGGCACGGGGTTGCACCTAGCTTAGCACAGGTAAGCTAGGGGGTGGGTCTAAACCTGCCTAGCACTCTTTACAAAGCCTAAGTGGGTGTGCGTGCCACACACCGGGTTGTACAGGAAGATAAAAGAGATTAAACCAGGAAATAGCAGCAGTGTGCACAACTGAGCATTCTGGTTGTGCAGCGCACCCCCGAGCTGAAACAGGAAGGGAAAACAGCAGTAGAAAGGTAATCAAGGAGTACTAACTTAGCTGGCAGATGAAATGTATCAAAACCAGCCAATTACACAGGCAGCAGACCAGCCCAGCCCAGAACACTACTATAAACTATGCAAACACCTACCCCCTCTGGCTTTTCCCATACTCTACACCACTGGTGTAAACAAGCAGGGAACTTTTAACACTCACAACTGCAACATGTTAGAGGCTGCAACAGCTATCATACAACAACTTTTGGAAGAGGGTGAGGATGTGGAATGCTGCTGAGCAGCCCACAGTGAGGAGACGGAGAAGAGTGTACAGACCCAGGGTAACCTACCAAGGGCTACATGAGTTGGAGATAGTGGAGTGCTATAGGGTGGACAGGGACCTCCTACAACAAATTGTTGAGCTGTGCCGGCCACACCTCACAGACAGAACTAACAGAGGGGAACCCATCCCAGTAGATACCAAGGTATGTGTAGGCCTAAGAATACTAGTTACAGGTACCTTCCAAAGGCCAACTGGGGATATGTTTGGGATCTCACAGGCATCAGCATCCAGGGTACTCCACCAGTTCCTGGATACCATGTCAGCACATGTCGGTGAGCACGTATATTTCCCCAACACCCATGAGGCGTTGGCCAGCAATATGCAACTGTTCCACCACATAGCAGAATACCTTGAGGTAGTAGGTGCTATAGACTGCATGCACATATGCATCAAAGCACCACCCGGTGAGTGGAGTAGGGTCTACATCAACCGCAAGGGCTTCTCCTCTATCAACTGCCAGGTGATGTGTACGATGCCCAGGGCATAATAATGAATGTGTATGCTGGCTGCCCTGGAAGCTATCATTATTACCACATCTGGCATCTGACAGTGTTCTACCAGAGATTTGCCAATGGGGAGATCCCACATGGTCACCTAGTGGGGGATGCTGGATATGCACTGGAGCCATGGCTGATGACACCCATCAGAAATGCACGCACACCTGAACAATAACTCCATAACGAGGCACATGCACAAGCAAGAATCATAATAGAGCATGTGTTTGGGATGCTCAAGTAATGGATCCAGTGCCTGGACACATCCCGTAGAGCCTTGCAGTACTCACCAGCTACATGTACCCAAATTGTCCTTGTATGTGCCATGCTACACAATATGATCCTGCGGAAACAACTGCAGCAGGAACAGCACGGGGCAGGGCCACACAGCCTCCCACCATTGCCAAGGCCTGCACAGGCACAGAGTGACTCAGAGGAGGAACAACCTGAGCCCAATAGGCAGAAGGAGGCATGTCCAGTATGCCCTTGCCTTGGCAAAGAGGCAACACATAGCACATACACTGACACAGGAGGTAACCAAGGAATAACACCTCTCTCTGACTCTCACATACAGTAAAAGGGATGTCAAATATTATACTACCTGTGCCTAACCATTTGTAGGAAGTGTACTATGTACATCCGATATAGGCAGTCCTGCAGCACCACCCTCAGTACTGGGACACCCACAAGGTAAGTGACTCACACATGCCAGACAGAGGGGGCCACATATCCAACAATAGTCACAGCCAGCAGGACAGGTGTAGAGAAACACAAACAAATGCTGTGCTGTAGCCTCTGAATGAGGCCTATGGGTAACCTCCCCCCAGGCCTACACAAACTGATTACAGCAGGCCAAGCAGTGGGATGTCAGTTGTGAAGGCTAGGAAGTCAGACACTAATATGTAGGTACTTACAAGCTAAGCTCTGTAGTACACTTGTATGCATCTAGCCAGCACAATAGGTAAGACTACAGACTGAAATGGAGTACCCAACATACCAGTACAGTCCTAGCAAATGTGTACAAGTGTAAGGTGTGCCCCCCATCCTACGTAGACATATAGTAACATTCAGGTATGCCCCCCCCAATCCTGTGTAGAAATGTAGAAATAGTCAGGTGTGCCCGCCCCACTATGCAGAAATGTAGTAACAGTCAATGCCAAATGATTGATGGATAACCTGCAGAGACAGCATGCTACCTGTCAGTGTACAACACAAAGGTCAGCACTGCAGTACAAACTCCTGGACTTGACCCACACATGCAATATAGATGGCTATACTGGGTATGCTCATACACTTAGCCATACTGGGCATGCTCATACACTTAAATGAAAGCAATGTAAGTCAGCAACATACTGAAAGGTCATACTGGGCATGCTCACACACTTAAACACATGAAGGCCATGTCTGCAAACACCAGTGGGCCAGACATATCTGGCAGTCGCAGTTGTTGGTGCATGCACTCATCAGTATGCGCCATGCATGCCTTGCGCACACAGTGGATAGGAATACAGACATATATGTAAGGACAACACACTATAATAAGCCAAAGGTAGACAGACATAGATGTGTGGAAGAGGCTGACTGTGACAAAGAGCCATCCAAGCCTGTCCCACCAAGCACACAGCCAAAGGGTCCCAAACACATGAGGTGCAGATGTCATTCACTGCGGATACTAACCACCAGTACCTGTCAGCATTACAAACTATGTGGTGCACGTGGCAGCTGTGCAACATGACTGTACAAGGAAGTAGTCATCTAGCAACTGTATACATGTACCTTTGAAATATGACCCTGTGAGTGCTCACATGTGGCGTGTCAACCACTAGATGAATGGGTAATGGCCCATGCACACACACTGCCCTCCCCATAGCCCTACTACTACAAGCCTGCTGAAGTCCTCCATTGTGAAATACACCTTTGGGAGAGTTGTCGCCTAATAATTTCCGTGGCACATCTCATAACTGCGTACTGCTGTAGTGTGATAACCCAGTTAGGTAGGAGTTTGAATCCCAAACTTGGCAACTGTGTTTGTGTGCATCTGTGTGTGTTTGTCTGCGTGTCTGACTGTGTGGAGAGCAATGCTTTTTAGGGTAGTCACACTCCCTACAATTTAAATGCTCAACCATGGCAAGGCTGCTGATGTCATCCACCTAGAAATATACCTCTGGGAAGGTTGTCGTCCTGTAATCTCTGTAGCATGTCCTGTAACTGTGTACTACTGTAGTGTGATAAAGTAGTTAGGTAGGTGTTCTATTCCCAGACATGCTGTGTGTGTGTGTGTGTGTGTGTGTGTTTGTGTGTGTGTGTGTGTGTGTGCTGACTCTGTCTGTGTCGAGAGCAATGCTTTTTAGGATACTCACACTGCCTACACGTCATATACTCAACTTTGGCAAGGCTGCTGATGTCATCCACATAGAAATGCACTGCTAGGAGGCTGTAGCCCAATAATCTCCATAGTGCCTCCTGTAACTGCGTACCGCTGTAGTGTGATAAACTAGTTAGGTAGTAGTACTATTCCCAGACATGGCAAGCATGTGCATGTGTGTGTGTGTGTGTGTGTCTGTGTAGAAAGCAATGCTTTTTAGGCTAGTCACACTCCCTACAATTCAAATGTTCAACCTTTGCAAGGTTGCTGATGTCATCTACCTAGTAAAACACCTATGGGAAGTTGTAGCTCAGTAATTTCCATAGTGCATCCTGTAAATGTGTACCACTGTAGTGTGATAAACTAGTTAGGCAGACGTTCTATTCCCAGACATGGCAAATATGGATATGTGTGTGTGTGTGTATGTGTGTGTGTGTGTGTGTGTGTGTGTGTGTGTGTGTGTGTGTGTGTGTGTTCCTTTGTCAGTGTAGGGAGCAATGCTTTTGACTCCATTCAGAGACACTACAACCTCCAATGGTCCACTTTGACAAGTGTGCCGATGTCATCAACTGTGAAATACACCTTTGAGGAAGGGATAGACCAGTATTCCCCATGGCTTGTGCCATAACTGTGTACTGCTATAGTGTGATAAACTAGTTAAGTTGGAATTCTAACCCCACCCTTGGCAACTGTGTGTGTGTGTCTGTCTGACTCTGTGTAGAACACAATAATTTTTAGGGTAGGCACACCCCCTACAATTTAAATGCTCTACCTTGGTAAGGCTGCCAAAGTCATCCACCCCGAAATACACCTCTGGGAAAGTTGAAGTCCAGTAATCTCCGTAGCACGTGCCATAACTGCGTACTGCTGTAGTGTGATTCAAAACTCTGGTAGGGTTCTATACTCACCCATGGCAGTTCTGGATGTTTTGTGTGTGTTTCAATGTCTGTGTAGGGAGCTATGCATTAGAGGCTAATCACACTCAGTACATTTCAAATGCCACACTTTGGCAACCCCCTGATGTCAGCCAATGTGTTATACACCTTTGGGGAAGGAGTCCTCCAGTAATCCCCATGATACATCCTATAACAGCTCCATGCTGTAGTGTGTTATAGATGTCTGTTAAGTGTTCTATACCCACACATGTCAGTTGTGGATGTTTTGTGTGTGTTCCACTGTCTGTGTAGGGAGAAATGCATTTTAGGCTACTCACACTCAGTACATGTCAAATGCCCTACTTTGGCAATCCTGCTGATGTCAGCCAATGTGATATACACTTTGGGGAAGGAGTACTGCAGTAATTACCATGGTACTATAACTGCATAGTGCTGTAGTGTAATAAACTAGTTAGGCAGGGGTTCTACTCCCAGACATGACAGGTGTGTGTGCACATGTGTTTGTACCTTGTATCCTGTTTGGAGGTGGGTGTGCTTGTGTGACACCTGGGCCCAATGTGTAGCGGGTTTTGCAAATTTCTTATATGGTGGCTCTAGTACATATCACAATGTCCACAGTACAGGGATAACAGCTGTGAAATAGCCGAGAGGCTGCGGTGCATATCCATACCCATACATGTGACATCAAGGCCAGGCAAGCACAGTTAGCAACTCTAGTATTACTCAGAGCACACTCTCAACCCATGTCTCATACACAAACACACACACACACACACACACACACACACACACACACACACACACACACACACACACACATATGCTGAGGCAAAAGCCAATATGTGTTTAGTACACTGCATATTGGCAACTGATAGTAACCATGGTGTGAATGCAGTGGTCTACAGAGGCTATGGCACCCTGTCCATCAGTACAATAGGCACATAATTGCAGAGAGTGTGCCTTCAGTATGTTTCCCATTGGACGCCTGCAACAAATGTGGTTCCATCAAATGTGATCCACAAAGGACATACCATGCCTTACACACATGACCTGTATGGTTAGATGCCAATGACACCAGGGAATACCTGTAGCATGTTATCAATGTAGGTGCAGGGTCAACCTACTGTCAGTTACCTTGCCCCACCACATGAGGGCAGGACTGTCACAACTGATAACATTCTGTGTATACAACATGGACTAAACAAACCAGGTGCACTTCCACATGCCACTGTACATGAATGTGGGACGTGTGCACATCCCAAACACCATCCATGTCATGGCGTATAGAACACATACATGGCAAGCACTGCACAGCACTGGCCACGTACAATAGTAACCCAGGTGACTAGATGGTGAATACTATACCCACCAGTGTGGGCTATTCCAGACACTACACCCCTATGCCATAATGCAGACCATACTCATGTAGCCTGATGCCAAGGTATACCCCTCACCTAGCCTTGTACAGGCTCCTGGCACCATCAACCACTACACACCCATGAAGCAATGCACACATGCATGCCAGTACTAGCACCCTGTGTCTGTGTGTGTGGTGTATGATGCTTCTGACCACATTCACACCCAGTACCATCCCCATTGGCATACTGAAGCATTCTCTCTAATGTCAGATGGCGTCACATACCCTTTGACCATAGAGCCCCAGGATAACCCCTGTGGGCCAATTGATACCTATGCATTACTGTATTGTGGCAAAGTAACTGGTTAGAAGTGTATTCGTTACCGTGCCAAGTGTGGCAATATGTATGAGTCCCTTAGAGAGTGTGACTGTGTTGATGCTGACACCTGTTCATGTGGACAGGCTCATGTGCTACACCTGCTCTATGGCAATAGTGTTGCAGATGTCACTCACCAGCACATATATGTCTGGACATCTCACCAACATGTAAGCTATGTGGCGCATGCAATAAACTGCATGCACCAACTACATACACATGTGATAAGTCATGCATACTCAGCCAGGTGTTTGAAACCCTGTACTGGTAGGTGTGTGACACAAACATGCTTAAGTTGTACTCACCCACACCTTCCCTGACATACTTTGTCTCTGTCTGTCCCTCTCACACCCTCTCTGGTGGATGTGGGATATACACCTGCTTTGCTAGGCAGCAGCTTGTGTTTTGTAAGTGATGGTCATGATCAGCTGATGGCCTCTGCACCAGCTGCATTCCTCCTCTAGCTGAGTGCATGTGGAACAGCTGTGGTAACATTCCCATAGCCAATTACATGGAAACACACTCCACTATCTAGGAACATCATGTTGGTGTTGGCCCTTTACATCCACTGTGGGCAGGAACTAGAACTCTTGTTTGGTGAACAGCATCTCAGATGGATTGGGGATTTACCTCTAGCAACTTACACTGTGGAAATAGGGCAACACACAGGAAGGGTATGTGCATGACCTGACTACAGACTGTACGTGCTGCTATACTGCATGTGGAGTAATGTTGGTTTAACAGTGTGTATGTGGATATGGCTATCCTACATGTTGTAATACCTGCCATGTCAGTTCTATGTTTATGAGGAATCTGCATCTGCAGGGCCGTCTGCAGACTGGGCAGTGTTGTGCCCTTGGTGTCATGTGTTATCCACAGATCATGTATCTGTGAACTGCAGAAAGTAGTGTGAGGATTGAGGTCTGTAGATGGTGAAAGCCGTGACAGTTACTGACTTCATATCCCTCATAGGACACATGTTGCAACAAACCCTGTTATGACAGTACATGTATGAGGTTATCACAGCAACATGTCAATATGGGCCCTGTGTATATGCTTCCAGCCACAATTCTGTCAACCTTTGTACATATGTCATGCAATAAGTGGTGCATATGGGCTGTACACCATCATTAGTGTCATCATATCTGATAGCAAGCCAGTGAGATATCAGACTGCTACACATGTTATGTACAGTACAGGTAATATTTTAGATTACCAGGGCATTCCGTGGTCATTTGTACAGTACTGAGGTCTGTGTAACTATGGTGAATGTTGACAGTGTGTGTATTGTGAACTTGTTCTTTAGCCTGTGTACAGACTGTGGTAGATATCATTGTTATAGGTCCCATCCTATCTGATTTTACATGCTGCTCCACTGTATGTTACTGTACTGGTTTACATGTTTGTAGGGCCATACACACACATGTTCCATACCACAAACAGACAGCAGACCACACTGTGTAGCAGCCCAGTATATGTAGGGTTAGTCTGTGAGTGGCACATATGAGGATGGTGTTGAACAGATAGTCCATATACTGTACTTTTATGCTAGCTCACTATATGTGGCTGTGGCTTTGTTCACATTGGATGTGGTTATGCACCTTCACACAGGTGTATCTTACCCTGTGGTGTGACATGCCTGCAGAGCCTGCTATATATGCAGGTACATGTGCATTCCCCCATAGGAGATGTTGGCCAGTGTTGAGCCAGTCTGCCTGTAGCCTGCACAGTGCATTGTTACATGTCTAGCAGCTTAGTGTATTCATCCAGTGAGATATCATGTGGAGATACTTGCTGGATGTACTGCTGCTGGGTCTCCCTTAACAGTCATGTATGTCAGACAGAGCAGTGGGATGCTGTACAGATGTATGTCAATATCTAGTGGGTAGTATGTGGCCATGGCACCCCTGTACCAGTGGTTATTATGTGTCAGGCCAGGCAGGAGTGTGTGAATGCATAACCTATGGTGGCATATGTATACCAGTTGTTATGTGTTATACCCATCTACATGGCTTCTAACATCCATGTTGTCATGAATGGTACACATGTTTAGCACTAAGGGGTTCTGTGTACACCTCCAGACTGTAAAGAGTGTTTCAGAATGTCCACATATATTGGCCAATATCTGTGCTGCAGTCCACGGAGGCATTACGTGTTAGCAGTGGTACTTTACCAGGATGTCCTTAGGATGTCTGTCAGTAGCCAATGACCCACATGTGGAAAGCAGATGTGACCTCCCACACACACACACCATGTCTGTGAAGACAATCCCACTTACAGTAGCTATAGTCTACCAATATACCTGCTATACATACCTGACATCCACTTGCACTATGAAGTTGGGACTATAGGGGCTGAGGTAGGTCTACACTCCATGTCCAGGACATATGGTGAGAACATCTGTACAAGTAATCATCTATATATATATATATATATATATATATATATATATATATATAAATATATACATATATGATTACACATATACATATCGACAGATATAGATAGGTATGTATATGTACATAGATATACATATACACACCCAGATATATACATATACAGAGCAATATATGTCTATACAGATAGTGATACATATGCACATATACTTATGGATATCTACAGATATATTGACAGTAGTAGGTATATTGGTATAGATATGTATGCACATATAGTCATAGATATCTATATATATATATGATTGTACACACAGTTCTCCAATTACCTATCTGTCAACATGCAGAACATATGGTACAGAACAGCATACAGTTCAGCTATACTCACACCATGCTAGCAGTGGTATACATGTGTATGATGCATGTGCTGTGACTAGGTGATGCCCCTTACCCTGGATACCTCTGCACCCATGTACACATTATTGCTGTGCACCTGTTCTGCACCCCGTCATGTATTGTGCACCACTAATCACAGGTGTCCAACCCATTGCGGAATGTGTAGTACTGTGTCAATTATGCCAGCTGTACCTCTCACAGCCTCTATGTGTTTCAGCAACACATACCTGGGATGGTATGTGGACTGTTGCCATTGGTGAATCCCGGATGCCTGATTTATAGCTGTCAACATCAACAGCCATGTTGGGCCAATGCAGAAATGTTTACACTGACAACCAGAGCATACTGTGGCTATGGGGGGTGTACACACCTTTATTGTTTTTACACACACATCCGTGATCTGGCATGGGACCACAGCACTGCAGATCTTAGCTGCACACATATCCGGTATGTAACATATGTCCTGTACATTCACATGCAGTGTCTACAGATAGTGTTAGGTATGCAGCTGCTGACCGCAATGCATACACACCATGTGGGGATATGTGCGCACATCCTTATCATGACGGTTTATCACACCTCTTGTTGTGTGTACTACAACAGTCACTGCTCATGGCAGGGGTATACCAGCATAAGCCTTCTGCAACTGCCAGTGTATGTTCAGCCTACCCTACACATGTCTCCCTATTCTGCATGACTGCAAGGTCCACTCATGTGCACATCCCATGGTGTTCACACAATGCCATCACTATTGCAGTGTGGGTAGGGTTATGGCTGTCACAGGTCCTGGACCTGACTATATGCAGACAGAGCCATTCCTACCATCCTTAGGATCCCTGCTGCAGTGCACTGGTGTTTCAAGATGAGACCCCCCCCCTCAGCATTTATGCAGATGCATGACAGGTAAGCCCTACACATGTGTGTCAGCTTGTAGTGTCCCATACACTGCACACCACATGTTGCATCTTAGACCCAGCTGATAATGTGGACTACTGTAATGCCGTATGCCATAGTGTATCTCAGCAGCAGTTGGCATTGCCCTACAGGTATGTACACTGGTGTTGCAATGTGTATGGGTGTTGTCCAGAACATGTAGCTACTGTAGGCCATGTCTACCAACAGTAGGATATTAGTTGTCATGCAGGTGTGTGACATACCCTTTTAATACCCCATCATATTCGCCCCTGTGAGACCATGCATTTCACAGCAACAATACATGCAGATGTACAGCATGCATTCAGTGTAGGTGTGTTAGATGTGTGCATGGAATACAACATCACCATTACATGTCCGGTGTGTTGGCATGCATCTACATAAGACATACTCACCAGCTTCAGGCTGCTGCCTTGCTGTTACCCCAGAGGGACCTACATAAAAGGGTGAGAGATGCAATGTCAGTGGCCACACCTCTGGCACTGCTACAGGCTGGTTGCAGCACTACCATACATCAACTGTAAATTCACACAATACTACCACATCTGGACATCTGTTTATCACTACAATGCAGCAACACAATATTTGTATGGCATATCAGATAGGCATGATCTACCTGTACCACTGTGGATATTTACACAACAGTGGTCTACTGATGTGCCCTGTGTCCTTACCTGCATGCTCCTCAGCTGTTGTGAGGGTGACACCCACTTCCACGAAGGGGTCCAGTGGTTGATGGTATTCAGGACTGGCAGGTGCCATGAGGCTGGCCAGGAGCTCCTCCACATGTGTCAAGGGGGGATGGGTGGCATGGTCCACCTCGTGGCAAGATGATCCCCCAGGCTGTGGCAGCATGCCAACGAGCATTGTGAAGCAGGTCGCTGCAATGATGCCGGACCTGCTCATAACTGCAGTTATGCAGGCCGACATCATTGACCCTGTGGACGAGATTGTTCCACAGCGCGGTCTGCTCCTGCTGTTCTTGTGCTGTCCTGCCAAACAGGACCTGGTAGTGCAGAACCAGGTGGTTTATGATTACATCGTTCTCCATGGAATACACCAGAAGCCTGATGTGTGCCATCATTCCTGAAATACATGAGGATGGGAACAGGCCTGAGCGACTCATATGGCAAGGTTACCACTGTTCATAATACACATCTCTGTCACCCCCACCATATCAACTTCAACAGAAAGGCTCATCCAGACTCTGCTACACTTTGCTTTGA
Organism: Protopterus annectens; assembly: GCF_019279795.1. NCBI lineage: Eukaryota > Metazoa > Chordata > Ceratodontiformes > Protopteridae > Protopterus > Protopterus annectens. Next base: position 1,734,046,850 of record NC_056732.1, read on the forward strand.
AGGAAAGGTTAGTTTGCTTTTATTTTTTGTATTTTGTATATTTTAAATACTGTAGTTTGTTTTTTTTACCTTGTGTTTTACCTGCATTCTGCTTTAACAGCATATTAAAACTTCAAAAGAGACCACAGCTCTCTCTCTCTTCTGAGTCAGGTAGAATTTTTTTCTCTGCCCTCCCACCCAGTCATAGTTGTTTTGTTAAATACCACTGTCTTTCTAGTTGCCTGCCTCTTATGTTAATCTGACCATATATCTCATTTCCTCTCTACTTTCACTGGCTTGTGAAATAATCACTAAATCAAAACCCCCTCCCCTTCAACTATTTAAATTTATTGACCATCCTACTGTATTCCATAGTACCAGAATACAAAAGTGACCACCCCTTTCAACCCATTTTGCTGTTTTAAAAATAGTAACTCTCCACTAAACCTTAACTTTTTAAACAGGTAAAACTTAAGTTACCTACTTTTATGTCTACCTTCTCTAGTGCACACTGCAGTGTGCATTTTTTTTATCTTACTTTTAAGCATCCCTTTGACTAGCACTTTGTTTAATACCTGCTGGAAAGCACTAGGAAGCCTTAAACTGATACAAGCACTCAACTCTCCTTGTTAATAAGGAGAAATTAATAGTAGGCACTAAACAGTCTATAATTGCAAAGTACCTTGCTAAGGTAAGGGAAAACAGCTCCTGTACTTTACAAAAAAAAAAAAAGAAAAGAAAAAGCATTAAACCAGACATGTCCAAGGGTCACCTTCCAGTGATTTCTCCTGTCCACCTGGTGAATCTGGGCATACTGGGGTAATGCAGCAATTGCCTCATGTACACAGACAACCCTCTCCTCCTACCACCCAACACTACAACTTGAGAGAGATGCACTTACATAGCCAAAGTGGAAGCAAAGCTCTCTCCACCCAAGATTGTGCTAGACAGTCAAGAGGAGAAGGTTAACACCCACACTACACCTCAAGCAACACATAGCCCTTCTAAACCCACACCACCAATACCCACATATAGCAACACTAAATCCACATATGCAGAGGCCCTTAACTGTAACCTGCCCAAGCAACAAGGACCTCTGAAGCTGAAATGCAAACAAACACCAATCACAACCAAAGTGTCACATAGTTCACAACACCTGTGTGCCACACAGCAACAGCCCCTAAGGCAAGGCAATGTACCTAACACTTTAGTCATAGGTGACTCTATTGTCCGGCACACTGATGTCCCTCTCACCAGGTTGAACAAGGAGAAAATTAAAGTCAGCTGCCTGTCGGGTGCCAGGATCCACCACATAACGCATGCACTCATGTCACTCCACAACAAGTACAAATATGACTCTGTCATTGTCCATGTTGGAGTGAATGACTTGAGACGTATCTCCCTGGACTACATGAAAAGAGACATGGAAGAGCTCTTGGATCATGTGGCCCAGGCAGGTATGACCCTAGCCCTGAGTAGCATCCTGCCTTCACCCAGAATGATACCACAACATAAGGAAAAATGATTGACTTCAACAATTGGCTAAGCTTCTGGTGTCATTCAAAGGGGATCCAGTATCTGTCTGCCTGGGACGACATGATTGACAGACCATGATGCTTTGCCAGAGATGGTCTGCATCTGTGGATTCAGGTTACTGGCTAAGGCTCTTGCCACCCTATAATGCCTTTTTTAGGCAAAGTTCAAAGGACAAAACCACCACCGTAACAGGTACAAGCATGCAAAATCTGAAGGTAATGCTACTCAGTGCTAGAAGTCTAAACCTCAAAATGCACTCTCTCGAGGCACTCCTAAAAATGGAGAACATCGATATCTGTGCAGTAACTGAGACCTGGTTCAAGGCTCCAGAGAGCACCCCTGCAATACCAGGCTACAACTCTTACCACACTTTTCGGCCACCAAAGCAGGACCGAAACACTAAAGGTGGAGGAGTGTCAATATTCACCAAGGATATTCACACCACCAAGCTAGTTGCTCAACACAATGCATCTGAAATTCTCCAGGTGCAACTAACACTAGGTAAGACTGCAATCCAAATTGTAGCTTGCTACAGATCCCCCACCATACCCCAAAATTCTCACTACACCTTTCTACACATACTGTAAAATATTAAGATAGAACCAAACACCCTAATACTGGGTGATTTTAACTACCCTGCCATTAACTGGAAAAGCTACTCATGTACCAACACCTTTGCCCAACGGTTCTTGGAACTCAAAAATTCCAACGCCCTGGATCAACTCATCCATAGTCCCACCAGGGGCTCCAATATCCTAGACCTGGTCATTACCAACATGGGAAATCGATACTCCACACCTATGGTCACCCCCTCGTTAGTTACGTCTGACCATAAGCTAATCACCCTTAACATCCACATCCCACCCCCACCCCCCAGTAAGGGAACCTCCATAAAAAACGTCTCCAAAGCCAACTTCATGCTACTCAAGTCAGAAGTGACAAACTTCATGACACCCATGCAGACGGGAGCTGAAAGTTCAACTGCTGAATCCTACACTAAGGCACTGTATGAGCACATCCACTCATGCATAAATCGTGCCATTCCAAATAGAACCAAGATGCTCTCATCCAAAAAAAACAAGCCAATCTGGTGGTCCGCTGCCATAAACAAACTTTACAACAAAAGGAAGAAACTGTTGCAGAAAGAGGAAAATCCCAGGATGCAAAAACTTCCTTACCAGCCTCAGTAAGAAACTGAGATCCTCTTAAAATCCTCCAAAGCTAGTTTGAAAATAAAATTGCCAAAGATTCCAAAGACAACAACAAGGCATTCTATAACTATGTCAAGAATCTAAATGGCAATGCTCAGATCTGCTCTGAGCTAAAACAGAATGGCATTAAATATACTGATCCCAAGGATATTGCCAATATCCTGGCAGATCGATTCAGTGCCAACTTCATCCCCTCTCCCTAAATGGCCCATCTCAATACCGGAAGATTGCCAAATTCTGGTAATAACGGCCACACAGGTAAAAATGCACTCTCCAAAGCTAAGAATACAGCATCCATGGGACCAGATGACATCTCGGGCTGTGTACTACATGAACTACAATATGAACTGGCACCTCACCTAGGTGTCATGTTTAATCATAGCCTCATCTCAGGTTTCATGTCCACTGAGTGGCGCACAGCTACAGTTATCCCACTGAAGGGGGATCCACCTTGGATCCCGGAAACTACCATCCCATCAGTCTGACAAGCCTTATCTGCAAGGCCATGGAGCGTATTATCATGGAACTTATAAACAAAGACATTGGCAACCTTCAAACACTGGACCCCACCCAGTTTGGGTTCGTGAAGGGCCGATCTTGTCTCCTGAACTTGGTTGACTTCTTCGAATCAGTCTCCAGAGCCATGGACAAGGGTAAGGTGGTCCACACAGCCTACCTAGACCTTGCCAAGGCCTTTGACACCATCCCCCAATCTGGAATCATAGATAAACTTACTAAGCTGGGCATCAATCCCTACGTCACCCAATGGGTTGCTAACTGGCTTACTGATAGAACCCACACTGTAAAAGTAGCAGACTCCAAATCCAGCTCCAGACACGTGACAAGTGGAGTACCTCAGGATTCAGTCCTGGGACCATTCTTGTTTGGCATCTATGTCTCTGAAGTACAAGCCAACACTAAGGGACTCTGGATAACAAAGTTTGCAGATGACTGCAAACTGGGAGCCATTATTGAATCCCCAAATAATGTGGATACACTACAAAACGGCCTTACAGAAACAGATGCTTGGTGCCAGAGCCATGGGCTCAAACTCAATGCCAAGAAATGTATAGTTATCCCCTTTGGGAAAAAAACATGTAGCCGTGAATTACCATATAGGTGGCAGTACACTAAACTCTGAAAGTTTGATAAGAGACTTAGGGACACAGGTGGACAGTGGTCTCACCTTCGATAACCACATCACCACAACAGTCAGGAAATCCTTCTATGTGGCACACCTCATCACTAAGGGCTTTTCATCCAGAAAAAAGGAGGTCATTGTCCCACTGTACTCATCCCTCATTAGACCCATTATAGAATACAATGCCCTGTTTGGTATGTACCTCTCAAGACATCTGCAACAACTGGAAAGGCCACAGAAATGCCTCACTAAAAGAATCACAGGCCTAAAGCAGATGCCCTACGTTGACCGCCTTAAAAAACTCCAGCTATACTCTGTCGCATATCATCTATTCAGAGGCAATCTTTGCTTAACATACAAGGCCATGTCAAACCCACAGCTGTTGGACATGCTACACTTAAAGAAATCCCAATCCCTCAGAGCCAGATGCTCCAGGGATCTAAACCTTGTCATCACAATAAACAAAACATGCTGGAGGGATAGGTTCCTGACCCAGAGACTCCCCAGACTCTGGAATAGATTGCCCTTACATGTCAAGCAGAGTGCCTCTTTGGCCCTCTTCAAAAGGAACCTTGGCGATTGGATGGGAGAAAGGAAATTCACCCTGGGGATCACGTCAGTCACCCTGCTAGACAGGGGTCCAGGGAAGTAAATAGTGTGGGAAGAAATAGCCAGGGAATTGTTATGGCTAGGCTTGTATAGGCCCTAGGGCTGATAGCCTAGTACCAACCTATGAACCTATGAACCTATGAACAGACTATACACACAACTCATTAAGTATAGCTACAGCTTAACTACCATTTGGACAGATTGTGTAGTATATCACACCTTCCGCTGTGTGATTGTAGCCATGTCCCCTGTGTGGACACTAATATTGCTGGCCTGTTACAGACTATTCACTTGCATGCCATTGTCAGGGCCACTATGGTTACATACATGCCAATGGTATGGCTGCTCTGAGATTGCTGCACATCTGACAGTCTGTGTTATAGGGGGGTTCTATGAATGCTTTTGGACATGTACCAGGATTGTGTAGACTATTACTACCAACATATGTACTATGACAGTGACACAATAACATGCATATGTTCCATTGGCCAACTGATCCACCTCTCCACACCCATCTGACCAGGATACCTGACCACATCACATGTGTGTGCCAACCCGGGGCCTCCTTATACACTGTTACAGCAATACCATCAGGTAGAACCACCCAGGGGATGTTGGCCCACCCCCCCCCCCTCAGGGCACACACCAACATGTTCCTGTCCCCTGAGCTCAGGTCTAGGGTCTGTTCCATACCAGGCTCCACAGACACATGAAGGATGTGCTACATCAGTCTGAGGTACCCAGTACACATTCACATGGCCAACATGGTCTGCCTGCTCAGCCACCAGACCTGGCACCTTCAGGATGTGGACTGCTGTTGTGAGTGGCAGTTGATGGGAGCCTTGTTCCCATTGTGCACATATTGGGGACCATGGGGCATCCACATCACGTACCACACACACCATCCACAGTGTTTACCCACCAAACATGTCACATACCACCCCATAGACTGTCCTCTCTATATCTACCAATCCTGACCATCTCCACATGTGTATCTGCCATACTTCTCCATATTCCCATTGCATACTTCACAGGTGGGGACAATGTGGTGCTAGGACAGGACTAACTTGTGACATACCCGTCCATGGTGCACACACTGCAAGCTGTAGATATCTGTCTGTATTGCTATGTGTGCTGCTGCCTCGCACATAGCGCACATCACTGTGGCAGTGATACAGGGGACATGTCTTTCCATACATATCTGTGTGTGTTTGTACAGATCTAGACATTTGCATATCGGTATTTATCTATATGTGTGTAGATATATGTGACTTCATATATATTTGCACATATATATATGTCTACACGAGTATATGTATACTTCTGGACATACATGCTGATATACATTTAACTTTAAATATTAAATCTGTGACATATGTACACATATGCATACCTATATGTGGGGTACATTCAGACATCAGCTTCACAATCTCACGACACCTCCCTGCACAGCTGCACTGTTCTGCCTTGCTACAACACAGACAGGTGCCACATATGGACATGGCCTGACATTGGTGTGGTATATGTGGGACCTGTTGGCAGGTAACTCTGTTAAACACCTATGGCATTCTGCCATGCTACATTACAGATTCACCTGGGTATCCTACCAGTGGTGGTCCATGGCTCCCACATGTCCATCATACTGGCATTACTTCTACCACCGGCTATTGACCACATCATATGCATAATCCCCATTACACAACACACACTATGATGGCTTACATCCTGTCAGTGCTGACCTGCACAGTTAACAGTTATGGCTATTGTCCATAGCAGTTGCTCAGTTGACCATCATCACAACAACACCTGCTGGCACATATGACGCATTCCACATCATCTATCACAGTACTATGGACCAGGTTCTACATTCTAATACATGGACATATACTTCACATACCTGTTGTGGGAAGTATGCATTACTGACTGGCAGCTGCATAGCTGGGTGCGTTTTCAGCTGAAAATGTTCTTTGCATTTTTTTACTCCTTTTTTTTTTTTTTCCTGCTTGCATTCTCTATCCTGTGACTGGATTGAGCTGTTTAGGGTAGATTGCAGCCTGGCTTTAGTAGGTGATGCACTTGATCAGGTGATGGCTTCTGCACCAATCAGTGTCCTACACTTGCTAACTGCATGCAGCTTGCTGTGTAGTATTTCCAATTACCACTGTCATGGCAACCAGCTACT
>NC_056732.1:1734058574-1734084046 GCF_019279795.1 Protopterus annectens
CCTCAAAAAGAAGTTTAAAGGAGAAGCCTGATTTTTACTTTTCTCCTGTGTTTTCAGTCCTTTTTTTTTTTTTGGCTTGTCAGCACTCGACATTTCGAGTGCCAACATTTCAACAGGGAGCCCAATTCTGCACACAGAATTTACTGATATATTGATCCAGTATAAAATGTATTTATGCACATTCTATCTATTGCCATATAACAGTAGGTGAATTTTTGTTGCAAGTTCTAGGCCAACACTCAGTGCTGCATGGAAATAAAAAGGAGAAAGGTATCTGTTAAGAAAGTAATAAAAGCTCTAACAATGCTGAGAGAAAACACACGCCCCAGGATTCATGAAGCTTGTGCCAGGTGCAGGCATAGTGTAGGTGGAATAACACCAAATATGGCTGTCGAGCGATTCAGGTACGATCCAATACCACGTGCACTACTGGCGTACACCAGAACTGTGCAGCCCTTGGCATAGGTATGCTAATCACCCCATGCGCAGTGTTGTACCATGCAAATGAAGGCAGATAGTGATTCATGAAGTGGTGCAGGTGTAGCATAAGCCCACGGAAATGTAAACCAAAAAACACAGTTTACATTTTCCTAAACAGAACATCGGAGCTTTGGAAGCGGACCAGACTCATGTATTACAAAGTTAACATATGCCAATGGCTAAATACACAGTCAATGGCATAAGAAAAGATGCACAACACCTAAAAAACAACATTTAATGTCATGTCCACAGTAACGCACAGTACAACCGCAGGGCATGTGTGCACAAACTGGAACATAAAGAAAATATATAAAAATGTCATAAAATCGCAATGTAATACAAATCAGGTTTACACCATAATACACAATAGTAGGCATGGAACACCACAACCAAAGTGCAAGGGTTGCTAAGGGCATGCGACAGTGTTCGGCACGGTAACTATGAATTAGTAGTCAATGCCATGCAAATGAGGCAGATAATACTGAATCGCAAATGTCCCGCCGGATGAAGGTTGAACCATATGGAGCAGCGCTATAATACCGAGGAGTGGCTCAGAGGAGATACATGACATCAGCAGAGGGGTGTGCCACCGTAGCAGCAAGCACATTGGAGCAAAGCAAACTGGCCTGGCCATTGCTAAGCAAAGCTGCAGGACAGGGATGGGGAGGAAGGTATAGAATCGTTTAGTTGAGAGCACACATGGTGCCCAAAAGCGCATGTGTACGGGGATGAAAACGTGCCCGAAACCCAGTAAGCGGATGCATGCGGCGTGAACAATAGCACAAACAGGAAGGTCAGGGGAAGAAAAGAAGGAAATACCGAAGTAGGGTAATTGGCGTACTAATGAGCAATCAACACCAATCAACTCACGGTGGCCAATCGACGGCAGCTGTCAAGTCTGCTCGCAGAAACCTGCAAAACAGGATAGGGGAGGCATCGGAATGCAAAGAAAGGAGGGGAGGCATTGGATTGCAAAGATAGGAGATCTGTCATAGCAGAGCAAAGCAAACCGACAGTAGACCGGCAATAGCACACATTACGCAAGATACGCCAGGTCTAGGAAAGTACAAATGAAAGCAGGCTGCTGGATGCATGCCAGAAAATGGTAGGTGGAACATGCAGAAATGTAAAGGGAAGGTCAAGAGGTAATCCACGGCAGCCAAATGTAATTCAACACCAAAGGCACCACAATAGTAGTTCCGGTAGTAAAACACATAGGATACCCTGTAGCTACGATCGTACATACACACCCTATGACATCATAGGTGTTCACAGCACAATAGTATAAAGTGTGAAAGCACCCTACACACACCTGTGATTTCCCAAACACTACACCATAGGTGTAAACACACGGGGAACTTTTAAAATGTACATGTTGGGAGCTGCCATAGCTGTGATTCATCAGCATGTGTTAGAGACTGACGGTGTTGTGGAGGATGATGCCGACAACTACCACAGGCCCCGGAGGAGGAGAAGAGTGTTCAGACCAAGGGTAACCTACCAGGGGCTACATGATCTGGAGATAGTAGAGCGTTACAGGGTGGACAGGGACATCTTGCAGCAAATAGTGGAGCTGTGCCGGCCACGCCTGAGAACCAGAAATAACAGAGGGGAACCCATCCCAGTGGACACGAAGGTATGTGTAAGCATGCAAATACTAGCCACAGGTACCTTTCAAAGGCCAACTGGAGATATAATGGGGATCTCACAGGCATCAGCATCCAGGGTACTACACCAGTTCCTGGATGCCATGTTACCACATGCCAATGAGCATATATACTTCCCCCAAACTCAGGAGGAGTTGGCCAGCAATATGCGTCACTTCCACCGTGTGGCACACTATCCGGAGGTACTGGGTGCGATAGACTGCACACACATACAAATCAAGTCCCCACCCAGTGAGCATGGTAGGCGCTACATAAACCGCAAGGGATTCCACTCCATCAACTGCCAGGTCGTGTGCAATGCCCAGGGCATTATCATGGATGTGTGTGCTGGCAGCCCTGGCAGCTACCATGACTCCCATATCTGGCATGCCTCACAGCTGTATCAGGAATTTGTCATGGGGGACATCCCACATGGCCACCTTGTGGGAGATGCTGGCTATGCACTGGAGCCATGGATGATGACTCCCATCAGAAATGCACACACACCCATGCAAAAACGCCATAATGAGGCACACGCACAAACCAAAATCATCATAGAGCGTGTGTTCGGGATGCTGAAATCACGGTTCCGGTGCTTGGACACATCTGGTGGAGCCTTGCAGTACTCTTCAGGCATGTGTGCCCACATTGTCATAGTATGTGCCATGCTACATAATATGATCCTGCGGAAACAGCTGCAGCAGGGACAAAATGGTGAAGGCCTTCATAGCCCACCGCAATTGCCAAGGCCATCACAGGCACAGAGGGATTCAGACCATGAACACACTGTGCCAGCCCCAGTAGGCAGATGGAGGCATGCCCAATATGCCTATGCCTTGGCAAAGAGGGAACGTATAGCACATACTCTGAAAGTGTAGGCCTCTACGGACTGACACACCTCTCCACCTGTACACACAGTAAAATGGATGGCACACAAGCACGCCCACCTGTAAATTGTAATGTATAGGTGGCCCACTGTTTGAATCCCACATAGGCAGCCCTCAAACATTGTACACACAACAGCTATAGAAACAAGGAATGTCAACACCTGAACAGTACATGCGTCTATCACCATATGGTGGTGCTGTGTGTATAGGTTCCCAGGTTCAATGGTAGGTTCACGGCTGACTGTCAGAGGCCATACACCAAATGGGGCAAACAGTGTCCGCTGTCGCCACAACATCGAGTAACCAACTGTCGCGTAGAGGAGCAGAGGCAATCATGGGAGCACATGTGTGTAAGCACTGTTCTGCACACACTCAGCACAGAGTCCCTGCTGCGTTAATGAGGGGCTGCACATAATATAATCATGGATGTTGTGTCAAGGCATGGGGTGTACCCATGACAGGTATTCGTCACCCCAGCATGCTCCACCCACGGTCATTTGAAGGTGTAGCACAGTATCGTGTGTGGCTCACTGAGATATACATACCCAATGCCGGAGCACATCCAGTAAACATCACATGGACATACCATTAACTGGACTCATCAATATGTAAAGTAACTGAGTTACCCATGTGAGTGCAGAATGGAGTAACAGCCGTAGTATACTCCACGTACAAAATGACATAACATGTGTAGAAATCCCAGATGGCCATATGTTAAATGCAGTGACTGGCGTGCATGTTCCCGGTCCCATGTCCTGCAAGGGATGTAACATAATCCCGAAGGCACGAGTAATGCATGTCGGATGCAGGTCAGCAGATCATGTTTAGCACACCTTACCGGGAATATGCATTGCCCACTGCTGGTAAGCGACGTTTAAATATGACTATATGGATATGCGCGAAACAGGAATAAGCTACACCGAATATCGTGCAGATCACGGTCAGTGATGTCCAGAACAGGTTAAACCAGCATTATTCACCCCTGTACTAATAGCGCCTGCTGTGAAGGGTAAAACAACCACTGCCAGGTGTAGAACACGCAATCATGTACAGAATCACCTAACACTATTGCTAGGCAACATGTACCTATGGTAGGGTTGCCACCTCTTCAGATGAACAATGTGGGACATACGTCAGATGTCTGCAGGCCGACACATACACCCAGCCAGTACGAAATGCAGAACTTTACTGTTTTGCCTAGATAAAAGCTCATTCTTGTAATGTTTCCTTACTTATTCTGTTTCTAGAACATATAGGTGGTTCAGATACAGAATAACTGTTTTATGCAACTATTACATAAACTATAGGAAATAAGTATGTTCTAAAATCCCAGGACATTTGCCATGTTCACAAATATTTTGCAGGACACAGCTGCCCAAAGAGGGATTGTCCCTCGCAGAGTGGGACAGCTGGTAACCCTAACCTATGGCAGGTGTGTAATGTGACAGGTACAGACACAAACGTGCGGAGTCCAGGAAACAGTATACACCAACAAGTACACAATGAAAGGTGTAACTTGCCTGTCACTTTCCCCGTCAGATATATATATATATATATATATATATATATATATATATATATATATATATGTGTGTGTGTAAACATATATACATATATATAATACAGATAGAAAGGGCGATAGAGTGATATATGTTGATATATACGGAGTCAGCGATATATGCAAATATATATAGATAGGTCAACGACATTCATAACACCTCGGAGGTGCAAATAAATAGGATACCGCCAACTATGGAATGTGTAACATATCGACATGCGTAACCACAAGGCTGAAAGACCGAAAGAACACAGTATCGGAACAGTACAACCGTGAGTAATAGTATGATGATATGAAGGGACATTTAGTTACCGCTGCCGGTTGTTGCGGTCCACGTAGGTACTGTGTTCAACTGTGTTTGTGAGCACCGTAGTCTGTGTATGTGTGTGTTGAGGGTGCCATGTGTGTCTCCGTGTGACTGTAATGTGTGTGTTTGTCTGCATCATGTGTCTGTTAGTGCCAACTCGGAGGTAGATCATTATGGTAGGTGTGGGTAAAGCTAGACGTAGGAATACGGTTACCACCTGTCCCACATTAGGAGGGACAGCCCCTCCCTGGGCAGGTGTGTCCTGACATAAAACATTACAAAGGGCAAATGTCTGGGATTGTAGGACATTAATATGTCCCATATATAATGTAATAGTTGCATTAAATAGTTATGCCTGTATGTAAGAAACGTAAATGTTACATGCAATATGTTAAGTAGCCAACGTCCCACAATAGGTATGTATTGAGGATAAAAGTATGTGCTAACCTGTGTACTGACAGTGGCTATGTGTTGGCCTGTAAACACCGCTGTGCGTCCCGCAAAGTGTCCAACAATGGCCATATGAAAAGGTGGCAACCCATGGCAAAGAGGTTCTGTTACCAACACAACCGCAATGACTGCAAATATCTGGGACAGAAATACACGGGACAGCTGCCAGTTAGACATATCCCTTTACATATCGCTGCAATTCCGGAGGTATGGAAGTATCAACCTCACCTGCATACTATATAGAAACCAATTAACAACGGCCCAATGTACAATCCTGTAACATGTCTACTAACTGATAGCTCTTTAATTAGGGACGGAGCCCACACACATATATATGGAATATGTAGAAATGCAAGCACCACAAACCTGTATATGCTACGTACACCCACCAACATCCCCCACACTAGAAACTATAGCAATACAGACTGCAATAACAGCACAAACATCCAGTTAGTCAATTACATCTGGAGAACCGTCAACATACCTTGTGAGAGATACAGTTAAAGGCGCCATGCAAAATTGCAGCCGTTATATAATGGAACAAACGGCGATGTTACAGGTTTTGTTTGCAATAGTCCGTTATCAGATGTTGGGATGACAGGAACACCCACATGTTGAACCACATACTCTAGCTGTCACACACAATCCATGGGGGACATGAATCCAAAGTATAATTGTATCTATGTATAGCAGTTGCAATTACACATAGCAAAACACAATACAGGCCGTCTCCCCGAAGGTAGGGCAAATGGGCAATGCCCAAGTGGAGAATTAAGTTATACCCCACTGTTGGCGTGTAATTGGCGAATGGAGTAGCTACACAGCTGATATGCAAGTAATTAGTCACTCAGGAACACCAATTGGCGGGAGGAAACCACATGTTACAGGTATCGACGTATATAAGGATGACTTGCTAGACATTCAAACCATATGTTCATACAAACTACCTGTTTAAGCAGTGTGAGAGAGATAGAGACGAAAGTCCGTAATGATAACAAGGTATGTAGAACACTCGGTATGTAAGTTTATGTATAGCATGTTTTTTATTAATTATTTACTGTATGTATAGCCTGGTTGGCATTAATTAAAAGTGTCCGCAATGCATAAAGTGGGAAAAAGTATTTATGTAGTGATGTCTTGCTGAGCATACTAACGCATGTAGAAACTGTGCGTCCAGCAGTGAGCCACAAGGTACACATCACAGACACCACAAGGGATGCTACATGAGGGCTTTAAATAGAACATTGCCATACAACCCGCCGTCAGTGGTAGGGTATGTCCAACAAGTACGTGCCATAGCAAGGGATAGTATATGTTGATATACTGTCACAGTAGGCATGTGTATGGGCATATAATGACAATGACATGTCTGAGGTGGTCCCGCTGTGCAAGTATGCTTTGCATTATGGGATACTATGTGAAATATGTGTAATGTATAGTATTGCAGGTAGATATGTCAGATATTCTACACAGCATAACAGGCATATCATGCATACCAAAGGTATCGTCTATTGGCATGTACAATAACAGGATACATATGGCTTGTAGGTACGGGACATTGCAATAGCATGATAGCTAATCTAAATGGAAGGGCTACCAAGTAAACATGCACACAGGACATGTAATAGCTTCACAGGTTCATAGTGGGGTACTATGCAGTATGGCAAGTCTATGTGTAAGCACAACTACAGTGTTCACACCAGTGGCACCTCTCTAGGGTAGTGTCCTGTGAACAGCAGAGCCATGTGTTACCTGCACCTCTGCACAGTACAGCCACTGCAGTGATCCCTGGTGTACATGTGTCTCCCAACCACCAAGGGAGGTATCACATGAACAGTGCTACTGAGTGTCCCTCCGTGATGTACATAGGACTCATGTTCCAAAGCAAGGTGAGTGACTGGTTTGGGAATGTAACCCTCAAGCACATCCCACTCATTGTTGCGTGTGTGCACATATCCATGAGCATGTTGCTCACAGTGGCTTTTGCTTATGTCGTGTATGTGGAGTATATCCATTAATATTGTTGTGGACATGGGCCCTGTCTGTTCAGCAGAGGTCACCCCCGAGTATGTAGTATGTAAATGTGTACAGACGTGGTGTCCATAGTTCAGCCGCATACTTTAACTGTCGGAGCTCAATAAATGTCATGGCGTGTTAATGGTGTGGCATGTAAAGCTGTAGCTGTTGTGTAAGGTACACCCTAAATGGGGTGGTGTACCCTTGAATGTGTGTAGACGTCTTGAGTTCAGAGGTAGGTGCCTATGTACCAGCTACACACCCAGTACAAATAAGTGTGGCCACGTAGAAGGATATCCATGCCACAGTGGCAATACGGTAACCACAGGAGTGGGTGCGACATACGTGTGTACTACAAACATGTACAATGTGACATGTATGTAGGGGACTACCACCTATGTAATAGTTAGTGGGTGAATGGTGTAATGCAAAGGTGATGTTCATGTACCTTGTGTTATGCAGCTTGAGGCCATGATATTCATATCAGGTATCTGTCACAGTGACACCCGTATGGATGGAGTCAGTATCAGCTAGTGGATCAATCATGGCATTTTGTATGCAGGGGTTTGTAAAGCTAGGCAGGGAAAGTCCCTCTGTGCTAGCCTGTACCTCAGGGAAGCATATACTGAACATGATGGGCCCAATGACTGAGGACTGTGGTATGGCAAATGTAACTGAAATGCAGTAGGTACTATGTTATGCTACCCTCATTATGTGTGTCCTGTCCATGAGCCACATTGCATAATATCCTGAGACATAGGGTACGATGTGCAGGTGGATGTGTATGTTGTCAATACCAGAATGGAGAATGGTGCTGAAAGGCAATGAGAGGACAATGTAGGATGTGTGGACTCCCGTACCATCATCAACTACCCTGGTAACTGTATGAAAGGAGTCCACCATGTGTAGGGGCCATGCTCTGGCCCTAACAAGTCCAACCGGGGTGGCATCAAAGGACCGGAGTCCAACAATGTCTCTGTGAATGATGTCCTTGATGATGTGCCCCATAGCCGTGCAGAACAGTCCAGTCAGGTGTGTAGGACTATAGTCTCACTCGTGCATTGTGGTGCCACCTGTGTGGAGTGTGATAAATGTTGCTGTGTGCCATTCAGGGGCCACAATGTCTGATACAAGGCTATTACTGAATATGGTGGCCTAGTGGGTAGACATGTCATTCAGAGGTTTGTGGACATCACAGCCTGGGACTTTGGAAGGTGACATGGGGTCAGTGTCCCAGGACATATAGAGTGCAAGTTAGTACTGTGTAGGTGTGACCGCAGGGACACCGCAATGTTCCTGCATGGATTGTGGCCCTGTAGTGAGTGAGAGGGTGTAATGTTAGCATTGAATCCATCCGCCAGCATGTTGCCAACATCACCTGGGTCTGTAATGTTCCTGAGGGACTGTTGTATGTGAGAACAGACGTGGGTGTTGCCAACGACTACTGACATACCACCATAATGCCTTGTGGTACACCCCGGAAAGTGTCGCAGTAATGTTTACGTAGCTAGTCTTGGAGTATGTGATGAGGGATCCCGTGGCCCTACCGAGGCTGACCAGTGAGCTACCCCACCCATGGGATTGTACACCACTGTGCAACAGCCTCCACCTGTTGTTGTACATTATGTCCATGGAACTTGACCACCAGAGTGGCATCTGTTATCTGGTGTGTACCATCATGGCTCTGTGTGGAATAGCATGATCCATGCAGTCATGTATGTGCTAATGAAGTGCACTGGGGTATGTTTCAGCATTTGTAAGTGCATTGTCCATCTGCACGGGTGTGATGACGTTAACAACCGCTGTCATAAGACATCTGTAGTGGGTGTTGTAGTACTCATGTACTGTGTATGCCGTGAAGGGTGTGGTGCCGGGATGTGGCTAACAAGGTTGATTAGCATATGTTTGGAATCCACCAATGAGGGGATAACCCTAGGTGTGGAACACCAGTCACATGTTGGTAGTGTTCATGTCAAGGTTAATGTTGGTCTTGGAGGTGGTGTGTATGGGTTGATCCAGCCGAGTGGAGGTTATGACTCATGGATGTGTCAGTAAATGAGTGGCTATCCCAGTTAAGTGTGGGGTAGTGTCAGTCACGCATCAGTAGTAGCTGTCTGAGCCCTACTGTCCAGTACACCAACAAATTAGGTCTGGTAACCGTGGGGTATGTTGTTGAATCTGTAGATTGTTACAATGTGTATAGCGGTTCCGGACACAGTTAGTTGCACATGGAGCACCTCTGATGCATTGTGCTAAGTAACTAGCCAGGATGTGTGTACAACATAGTGGGATATGGGAATACCCAGCTGTGGGTGTGCCGGTCCAGGTATGTGCCTGAAAGGTATGGTCTGTCTATAACCTGTCATTGCAGGTGTGCTCTGCAGAGCCTAGAGACAGGTCCCAGTCACTGCAGAGATTTTGGAGTGGTGCATTATAAGGTGTGCCTTGCCTGCGTGCGTCACAGAGGAAGATGCAAGGCAATGTGTCACATGACCCCATGTCCTGCTTGCCAGTTCCCATTCTGCTGGTGACTGTTACTGGAAACTGTGCAAGACAGGCAGTATAGAAGCAGCAAGAGCATTTCATGTGATCTGTACTCTCAGGGCTGACAGGTGCAGGTCATCTGTGCCAAAGCATTGTGTTTGACCAGGTCAGTCAAAGCGGACAGATACCAGATGCCTGTGGAATGACAGCAGAAGCATAGGCAACTGTTGAAGTGACACAGTCAGTCATTGTACAGTGGTATCGGGTCCAGATGAATACATAATGCTCCCCAGGGCTAGGCCCACACCTTCAGGGCTACAACACTGGTGAGCATGTGAACACATAGTCTGTGAAGTGGCATCTCAGGGCAATCATACTAACATGGAGAATGATAGTCACATCATACCTGGTGAGGTGTGGCATGGGTGCATAGGTTATGTTGCAGAACCAGTTACCCGACAGCAAGATGTAAGTGACTATCGCCTTGTGTAGCCTGCTGTGTGGAGCTGCAGTGTGGCCGACTATAGACTCACTTATTGGCTGTATGTGATGGGCACACATGAGTCTGTGGGCTATAAGTTGGTGATGTTGTGTTCCGTGATGGGGGCTGCCTCTGGTGCCTACACAGAGTATGGAGAGGTACTGCACAAGTTGTCCTCATATGTGTGGCCTGTGGAGGAGATCATGTGAGACTATGTGATGAGTGGGGTGTGTTGCGAATGTTACACATCCCCACATGACTGTCAGGTGCAGCCAGGGTTGGTGACAGCATTACCCCCAGCAGGGCTGCATAAGTGCATCCCCACAGGCTGTAGTGTCGTATGTTGGGAGGTGAGCATTGAATGTGTACATGAGACAATTGCTCTATTGCCACATGTACGACATATCCATCATATAGACAGGCAATAGCACTGGTACGTGACAGTTAGACATGCCTGTATATACAACCATGTCTCACAGGATATGTGCGTTACGTGTGTACAACAGCTGTTGTACCATAAGCAAGCTGGAAATTTTAGGACAGCCAGTGTACCTGTGGGAAATGGTGTGGAATGGGTGCTATATTAATCAGTAGCTCATGACATGCTCAAGTTCTGAACAAGTGCCTAGCATGACCATACAATACAGATAGGTTGTTGGATAATATCAACCCACAAGTGGTGGCGACAGTCATAATGGGTGGCACTGCACTATAACCCTGCTGAGTATGGTGTGCATGTCCATGAACCATTATCACTGTAGATGTTAGCAGTACAGATGTACAAGACAGTACGGATGTTTGATTACAAATACCTTTGTATGTCACAGGAGTGTTCTACCAGTGGCCTGTTGACAGACTCACAACTACAAAAGGTGCCAGAGTGACATGTGCATATCACACCAGTGCCAGCTACAGTAGAACAGGGTTAATGTGTTGTACTCCACCCTCATTGTAGCCCATACCACACAGACAAATGTTAGGCATCTGTGTATGTAAGGATGTGAATGGCCATGACCTATGAGGAATAGCTGTGTCAGTGTTGTGAACAACATACAGAATGGGCTGTGTGGGTGAGGTGTGTGACATAAGTGCACATTCTGATGGATGATATCAGCATTGTCACCACTAGGTGAACATCCCTGTACCCATTAACTACCACCTAGGCTGTGGTCAACATTATGGACACTGTGTAAGGGATGGTGCTGTGCAGTACACCTCCCTGCCTTGGTGACGTCTCCAGGCACCTTGGTTAGTCATACGAGGTACCCATGTCATGACAGGGTGCCATCCATGAGGATGGAGATCATTGGACAGGCATATACAGCACTGGGGTGACCAATATTGGATCACATATCACCTTTAAGGGGTAATGGCCATGCGTGGATGGGCGATACCAGCCTTCACAATCCTCACCTCCACTACGCAGCGTGCTGTCTACCTTGCATAAAGACATTTGCTACACCATGATGATGGACATGCTACATGTCCATATCCTGATCTGTAAGACATACATCATGGACAGCCACCGTCCTAATACTAGGATCGCCACATGCTGGACAGATCCCTGTGCCATACATGTGACATACTCCCATCAAACCATGCAACCCTGTCCATCAAAGCTGCACATGTCATCCCAGTCATACATGGTGTGATGGCCGCATGGTAGATGAAGTATCAACTGTCCGGATCAGTAATGCGGCACTGATGCACCTCGCGGTGGTATACTGGCTGTCTGTTACAGCTGGGAAACCTTGCCCGTACATGCTATGGTTGATAACCATCCCTGCGAATGATGTCCGACTAGCCATTGTCCCATGTCTATCACATGTGCAACACAGGTGATCCATGGCAGGATGTTGAACAGCTGTACAGTGCTGTGTAGATGTATATGGCAAAACACATACATGTACAGGTGTCCATGCATATGTGTGCATTGTCACTGCTTAAGTCCATTAAGGCTGTGTCTGTGTTGATATGTGACATATACACAGCATCAAGGTCAACAGCAGTACCGTGGACACATCCAGGCATGTGCAGATAGGTAAGAACACCAGTGCAGGCAAATAGACATACCCACATCAAGACAGCATTCACATGGAGTATGAACACTGTAATGAGGTGACACACATATATGGTGATGATATCCAATGCATAACGGGTGTTATATGTGTGTGACACAAACACGTCAGTCATGTCAGTGTCATGATGATTTGCAAAGACTACTGTGCAGATGTACTAGATGTCATAGAAATGTATGTGCAGCAGTATCTCTGTACATCTCTGAAACTGTGACCTGTCACCATCATTATGTCTTACAGATAATGCCTCGTACACGCCTTCCAGCGTACAGCCGCCAGGAGGATGATGTCCTCATCCCGTACCTCCATGAGAACTACGAGGTGTTGTTCAGCCATGTGCCACAGCATGCCCAGCAGTGGGACGACCTGCGGCAGGATCTACGCAGGAGGGTGAACGATGTTGGTGGCCATAACCACACCTATCAGCAGGTGCGCAGACACTGCACGGACTTGATACGACATGCAAAACGGCATGCCACTGCAATCACCAGGGAACAAGGTGGAACAGGTGGTGGGCCACCAACCCAGCCCCCACTCACACACACCGAGGAGCTACTGGCCAGTCTGGAGACACCCTCAGAACAGCATCCACACACACTAGCTGCCATCGTGGAGGTGGGTGTCTACCAACCAATGAGCCTGGAGTTGCCTGGTAAGTCAGTCCTGCACATATGGCTATTATATCCCATTTAGTTGCATGTGTCACTGTACAATATGTAAAGTGAGAACATATGCAAGGTATGTGGACACACATGCTGCATACTACAGTATGCTACCCTGTGTATGCACACATGTGCATACTATATGATATTATACAGGCAAATGTGTTAACATGCACAGTACACCCTGTGGCTGTCAGACAGTCAGGGATAATGTTCATACTGCTGTGTCACCCCTATACAGGTACCTCTGGTGTGCCGCACAGACATGAGTCCGTTGCAGGTGAGACTGTCATCAGTATCAGGCATGTTAAAGCATAGATTTATTTTCCATGTGGCCAGTTAACAGTTGCACACTTGATGTTTGTTCCAGTCACGATATACAGGTCGCATCACCCATCATTGACACAGGCCATGTGCAATATTTACAAACAAAATGATACACCGACTTGAAACCACAGTAGTTGTCATTCTTACATGTGTGGTCAGCTGTGAATACAACAGTGGAGGTGTTCTACAATGGAGGCATATGTAGTATGCAGTGGAAAAACATGTGTGGTACACAAACAGTACCACACAGTGAGCTGTGATATGGGCAGCACACAGGTGTCACCATTGTGTTATATGTCCCTGCATTGGGTGCACACATTGTGATGTGGCATCTGACATGTCCCAGACACGTAGTGTTCTGGCTGCAATATTGTCACACTATCCCATGACCCATACCCCACATACCAAACATACAACCCGTTGTCTGCATAGCCCTGTGGATGGTGACATATCTGACATCTATGGGTGTATGTCATATGGGACAACACAGACATGTGAGATGGCCATCACACACATTTGGTCAACACATGTGCACACATGGCCATGGGGGATGGACAGAGACACGTAACCACACAGTAGATGTGATGTGTACACACCCTGTTGCACATTGTCCACACATGGTCCAATTATAGCCTTAGTTGACTGATTATACAGTTGATGTGGTACACTGGACATCCTAAAAGCCTGTGTACAGCTAGTGGAGGTGTCACTGACATCTACCATATAAGATCTGTTGAACATCATGACTGTGTCATAGCATGACAGTAGTCACCTGCACAGCTTCCACAGACATTGACACCACATCAGGCCACAGATACTGTACATATCCCTTGCTGCTGTAGGACATCACCATTAGCTGTGCACCTCGTGTGTGTGGTACATCAATGTCATGTGGGAAATGGTGAATTGACATGTCCACTATGTGTGGACATGGTTGACAGGCAGCTAAGACCCTGTAGTTGTTGTGCAGGGGTGTCATCTGTAGGACATCCACAGAAACTAAAGATGCGAAAAGTACCAAGTATCAATGCTCCAGAGAGGGCGTCAGCAGAAATTATCCAAACAGCTCGGACACCAACAGTATAAATAGTTCCACCGTTTTATTGTAAAAATCACAAACATCCAGATTATGGCAACAATAGGTTAAGCGCTTTCGTCTGATCAGCGTCAGACTTCCTCAGAACCATAATTTGAAATCTTGCATATGTATTTAAATACATTTTGGCGCCAACAACCTACAAGACAGTTACATCTTAAAGGGGCAATGCTCCTTTAGTATTACATACTGTTGAACTTCCTTTGTATATTAAAATATATATATATATAATAACATATAATAATACACGAAATCCTAATATATCAAATTGCATAACTAAATAAAAATTCCTATGACAATACATTACCTTGTCCAAAACCACACTGTCGTCAAAAGTACAATGCTACTATTTCCACGTCCTTAACAGTGCACTTGGACTCAGTGCTTGTAACATAAACCAACCTAATCCCTCCTATACCAATAGAATACTCTTCTAACACTAATAATGTATAAATTTTGAAAAAGTGAAAATATAAATGTAAACAATAACATTTGTAAAAAACAATTATAATAAAAAGTGTACATGATGCAAGAATTGACTGTATATTATAAGATGGAATAAAACTACCAAGTCTTACAAATATCTTACTAAGGCAAAGTGATCAATTTAAAAAAGAGAGAAGAACTGTGATGGATACTGTCTAGATAACTAATAAAATGTGTGTCTGTATACTAAAGAAGTTCCTCATACGAGGGGGGTAGTTGATAATAAATATTTTTAAAAACACATATATAAATGTTAAAAATACAGTAGTATACAAATTTGTAAAAAATACTGTATATATTGCAATATATCTGTAAATAAAGATCCTAACCCTAAATATAAATCTTAAAAATATATATATAAATAATTAATCCGCACTGTGAGGTAAATTAGCAAAATGTGAATTACTTCTACATAAATCAGCTAACAGGTAATACTGTACTCATGTGTTCAACTGTAAGAATGGTTTTATACTAATGAAGTCGTTCAACCCGGGACTGGTTGTTGAATGTAGAAAGCAGAAACCTGATCTCACCACGATGTAGTCAGTTAGTAAAGTGAAATACAGATATTATTCCAAGATACAGTTCAAAGTCACAATTCCAAAAGACTGTCGGTAGCCGTAGTAAAAATGTAAAACTCTTCTTTATTGCAGGTAAAATTGGTAAGCGCTTTTGCGTGGTCACAGCCACGCTTCATCAGACAAATGAAAACCCTACATAAAGCTACTTAAATAATACAATGTTTAAAACCAAGCCCTACATAATTAGGTACTTCAATTGTTATTTAAAGCGGCAATGCTATCAAGCAGTCAGAAGCATTACATACATTATAAAAGTTCGTGAAATCTAAAATGTAGCTTACACAAAACTCTTAAAGCAGCTTGTAAGCTAAAGGATGTTTAGCTTGCAAATAAACAGAAAACGTAATGCATGTCATCAGTAGTACTAAATTTAAACAAATAAAAAACAATAAAGTCCCTGCTCGTCCAAATTTTAACTAATATGTCATATAGAAAGACATTTTTACGGTTGCCATCGCAACCGAAAACTTAGTTCGTTTGGCAGGAACTAGATAAAAGTATCTACAATAAACTGTACAAAAAACAATTCTGAGTATTCCTACCTGAGGAACAAGTATGAATGCAGAGTTGTTAAGAGCATTGTTCGTATTTTTAAAAACTCCATTAAAATCAGTCAGATGGTTTCATAAACCTAACTAAACCTTACTGTGAAAGTACAAATAAAAACACGGATGAATCTGTTGCAAAACCACTTAGAGACCAAGTCACATATAGCTTTTTAAGCATATATAAAGCCAAACAAAAAACAGAAAGTACATATCCTCATAGGTGGAAACCTAAAATAAAATCAACTACGGTGTACTAGTATCCTGAGTTGTAAGTGCATCCGATAGGACACGGTAGTTTTATGTGATAAAAAGATGCGTAGGCGTTAGAGCTGCAAAGCTAACTATTATAAAACAAGATCGGAACCTTAAATATAGTGCTGAAGGAGCATAAGACATCTGTAATGCTTGTATAGGAGAAAAAGCATATAAAGAAACCATAGCGAGTCTGGGTGTATATATGTAAATAAATATGCAATTATGTATTTATATCAATACCCATAGTTTAAATAATGTAGTATTATTAATAAAGATATTACCTTAATTAAAACCAGATGCCATATGAAATAGAAATAGGAATGAAAGTAAAAAGTAAAAATTGTACAAATATTATCTCTGGAAGAATTTTTGTAAATACATAAAATGTAAACACATGGAAACATAAGTATCAGATGGATCAGATACAGATGAATAGTCAAGTCCATTTATTAATGACTGCTAAAATTCATGTACCTATAGGCTATTAACTTTTGTTGAAACATTTTTTATATGAAATGTTTTTTATTAAAATAGGAAATTCTTAGAAATTAATTAATGAATACTAAATGAGAAAAATAAATATGTAATAAAATGTAAAAATAACAATTGATAAATATTAGTTGTGAAAGTCGCAATATTAATTGGAACTTAGAATATTTTGTGTCAAAATGTGCCTTTTAATTAAAGCTAAAAAATGTAGCTGTTAGGATTAGGTCAATTTACTTCCAGAATATATATATATGTGCAGTAAGTATATGCATAAAGAAACTAAATTGACTAAAGGTATCAGTTACCCATAAAATATAAAATATAAAATACAATCAAAATAAATAAAATTAATGAATAGGAAATAATGAATATTAAATACTAAATATTGAACTAATGTAATAACAAACATATTAGATAATGTATCCTATAGAAAAACTTGAGGAAATTTTAAAAGATATTAAGAAAAAATTTTTTGAAATTAAAAAACATACATCAAAATTTGATCATGGAAATTAACGTTTTCTATTGTTTAAAATAGGTTTAATGGAAACTGAAGTATTCAATCCAGGGTAACTATGGGCATTAAATTTCAAAATCCATTTTAATTCTGCCAGGGCTAGATTGTTAATATTATCACCGCCCCTGGGATTCAGAGTCACTTTTTCAAGTACCCTGAATAAAAAAGTGTGTTCTTTATATTCCATTACATGTTGTGCTAATGCATTAGTGTCTATTTCTTTCTTTATTTCGTACAAATGATCGTAAATGCGATCAGTTAGTCTTCTTTTAGTCAAACCAATATAAAAAGCGGAACATTTTGTACAAGTTGCTAAATATACCAGGTTTGTGGTCTGGCAAGTAGCTGAGACATTAATATAGTATGTGAAGCCTAGTGTAGGATGAGTAAAGTTTAAGTCAAAACAAATCGATTTGCACCTGGTACAAGTGCCACAAGAAACTGTCCCCACATTTGGTGTAGATTTCTTAGCAATTAATACAAAGTCTTTACATAGGATTTGTTTTAGATTAGAACAGTTTTTGTACAAAAAAGAAGGATAATTGCCCACCAAGCTAGTTACTGAGATGTCTGTCTGCAGTATGTTCCAATTATTCCGTATAATATTCTCCAAACACTTCACATCACTAGTATACTTTATGATATATGGTATTCTCATAAAATCACTGGCTTTTTTGTAAGTAAAAGAAGTAGGTTTCTTAACCATATGTGGTGTAAATACTTTGGGATGTGTAGTATTATTTTTAATAGAATTAACAAGCTTAGAGTCATACCCTCTATCCAAAAAGAATTGCTCTAGTAAATCAGATTCTTTTTCTAAAATAATACTATCCTGGCAAAGTCTGGTCAGCCTAGTGAATTGGCTCTTAACTATTCCTGGGAACATATGCCTAGGATGCATGCTACTGTAATGAAGTAGCGTATTAGTCCATGTGGGTTTCCTGAAAATGGAAGATGTAATTTCTCCATGTTCGTTAAGTGTCAGGGATACATCCAGGAATTCTACCTGTTTCTTAGAAGCTTCCACTGTAAATTTCAAATAGGTGGTAGTGGTTTCTAAATGTTGTAAAAAATGTTTAAATTCCTCTAGGGTACCCTGCCATATTAAAAGAACATCGTCTACAAAACGTTTGTAGAACTTGATTTTATTAAAAGCAGGATTAGTAAATAAATGCTCTTTTTCCCAATTCAGAACTACTAAATTTGCATACGTATTTGCACATGGGGTGCCCATAGCTACACCCCATGTCTGCAAATACGTAGTGTTATCAAACATAAAGATGTTATTGTTGAGCACTAAATCCAGTAGTTGACAAATTAGAATGACTTTATCAGTGGAGAAGTTGGTATCTCTAACAAGTAGTTCTCTAATTGCTTCCAAACCCAAGTCATTGGGGATGGACGTAAAAAGATTTTTTACATCTAAAGTTATTAACGTGTACTCATCAGTCCCAGTATCTAGTGTTACATTTTTAAGACTATTTAGCAAATCATAGGTGTCTTTTAATAGAGTTGGAACTGAATCGACTACAGGCCTAAGAAATTTTTCAAGAGCAGTAGAAATAGTAGCAGTGACCCAATTACAGCCTGAGACTATAGGCCTAAGAGGTATAGGGTGTACCTGTTTATGAATCTTTGGCAAGCCTTTTATAGTAGGAATGGTGGGGAACTCAATGTACAAGTATTTATATTCTTCTGGCGTAATCTGTCGGCACATTAATAAATCATGTAGAGTTGCATGTACATCAGTAATAATAGAGCAAACTTTTTTCTGAGAAATAATAGAATAAGTTTCTTGATCAGATAACATATTTAACATCAGCATAACATAGTCTGCAGTATTCATAACTATGATTCCACCACCTTTATCAGCAGGTCTAAAGGTAATATCAGAAAACTGCTTAAATTTCTTCAGGGATGCCATTTCACTAGATGTTAAATTTACATAGGCTATTTTATTCTTTTTGGTGGAAAAAAGTTTGTAGAAATCTCTCTCACAGGCCTTTAAAAAACAGTCTATGCTGAAGGGTAGTGGAGGTGTAAAATTACTTTTCTGTCTTAGAAACACTGAATCAGGATGTAAAGGTTCATTGCTGTGTATTGTAGTGGTGTTTTTAAAAAACATTTTGAGGGCTATATTTCGACAAAAAATGCGTAGCTCACATAAAACATCAGCCAAGTTGCTGCACTGTGCTGGTATAAAGTTTAGGCCCTTATTGATCAAGCTAACATCAGATGTACACATATCATAATTAGAAAGATTGATAAATATGTCAGTCACATCCTTTGTCTTCGTGTCGTTCCATATCTCTCTTCGGAAATTTTCCTTTTTCTTGGCCCTCTGCTTTGAGAGCGTCCTCTCCCCTGGTGTTGTATTTTTATGGGGTACGGTAAAAAACGACTTGCTTCTTGTGCAACTTTAGGTTTCGCACCTAAACGAATGTCATTATGCATATTAGCAAAGGCTAATTGGTTAGGTGGTGGTGTTGCAGAATGAGCAGTTAATCTAGGAAAATCCGTCTCACTAGATTGAGCAGAAATAATGTCATTTGTAGATAAAGTAGGCAGAACTAATTCTCCAACAGATGAAGAGGCAACATCAGAATGTATAACATTATCATTGGTATGTGTTGGAGAAACTGGCCTTTGCACTTGAGTTTGTGCATTATTATGTCTAGGCCAGACGAAAATCTGACCTGTTTGGAAATCATTAAAATCCCTCTGCAATTTTTTCAGTTTTATTTGTTTTAATTTCTCACTAAAAGAGTTCACTTGTGAGAAAATGGTTTGCAGTCTATTTCTAACATAGTCTGATTTAAACTTGTCAGTTAAATTTTTATAAGATATATCTATTTCAGTACGTAACTTAGTCTCAAGTGGTAGAAAATATTCATTTAAAAGTGACATATACCTGAATCCTTGTTCAATGTTTAGGTCCTGCCACTTTTTCAAAAGCACCGGATGACTAGTCCCATACGATGGCATGCAAAAAACACGCATTCCTCGGGGTACAATGCGATGGTGTATGGATGCTTCAAGGTGTTGCCTTTGCCAGGCATACCTTTGTAGTAGGTACAACTTGTCCTCAAACTCTTTTACAGCCAAGTTGAAATCTGCAAGGTTTTCTTCAGGTAAAATAGGTATCGGAGTATTAAGCGACCCACCCAGTTCCAAAGCCAATAAAGGGTTAGCGACATGGTGCAACAATCCTTCTGGTATAGCTGAGAATTCCCTCGACTCTGGTCTGTAGTCAAGTTCTACAGTTGTAGAATCCATCGCGTAGAGCAGTTACCACACAAACAAAACTGTAAAAAAACCAAGAGGTAACTGCAACTCCAAGAGATCAAGTAACACAAACGGATACACTGTAGAAAGCAGAAACCTGATCTCACCACGATGTAGTCAGTTAGTAAAGTGAAATACAGATATTATTCCAAGATACAGTTCAAAGTCACAATTCCAAAAGACTGTCGGTAGCCGTAGTAAAAATGTAAAACTCTTCTTTATTGCAGGTAAAATTGGTAAGCGCTTTCGCGTGGTCACAGCCACGCTTCATCAGACAAATGAATCACAGAATATCTGCCATCTACTTTCAAGAGCTGATAGTCTTGTCTTCCAGTTACCTTCACTGCTTGTTGTTTCTATAAGGTCTATGATGGCAAACCTAAAACTGTGGCTGTTACCTTTATCACAAATGTGTCTATTCAATGCATTGTTCTTATCTTGCTTCTGTATTTTATATAAATGTTCATATATCCTGGTTTTTAACTTCCTTTCGGTTTTACCTATATAATAGGCCGAACAGGATATACAGGTAGCAAGGTAGACCACTCTTTGTGTATTGCAATTCCCATTGCGGGTCTTGATATGTGTCTTCAAAACATTATCTAATTTGATATCCTTACTGGTGTTGATAAAATGACATTGTCTACACATTCCACATTTTTGTGTGCCTCTGTTTATTTTCTTTTTAACCCTTATGTGCTCAAACAAATATTTCAAATTGTGTGCCATTTTATATACTGTTTTAGGGAACTTGTTCTCATGACTACCCTCAGTCTCAGTGAACATAAGTATATCCCAATATTTGTTTAAAATTTCCTTAACTAAGTTAGAATAAGGGTTAAATCTAATAACACACACTCGCTTGTCATTAAATCCTTCTGTTCTACTAGTATTGATAAATGGGACGCCTAAAAGGGGCATATATTTTTCCCCCATTCTCCTATAACATATTGAGTAATGTTGTCTAACATGTCCTTCGGATAACCACGATTCAAAAACATACCGTGGATTTCTATCAATTCTTTTTCCATAACTTCCTTCTCAGAGGACATACGGGCCGCACGAATACACTGCCCTTTGAATACATTGCTGAAAATGTGAGGAGGATGATTACTATTAAAATTTAAACCCCTGTTTCTTAGAAGCTTCCACTGTAAATTTCAAATAGGGGTAGTGGTTTCTAAATGTTGAAAAAAATGTTTAAATTCCTCTGGGGTCCCCCCATATTAAAGAACATTCACTAGAACTTGATTTTATTAAAAGCAGGATTAGTAAATAAATTTTTTCCCAATTCAGAACTTTTAAATTTGCACATTGCCCTACTACCCCCCATGTCTGAAAAGGTCAAACATAAAGATTTTTGTTGAGCACTAAATCCAGTAGTTGACAAATTAGAATGACTTTAGGGGAAAGTTGGTATCTCTAACAAGTAGTTTTTGATTGTTTCCCAAAACCCCAAAGTCAGGGGGGATGGACGAAAAGATTTTTACATCTGTTAAACGTACCATCAGTCCCATTTCTAGTGTTACATTTTAAGACTTTTAGCAAATCATGGTGTCTTTTAATAGATTTGGGAACCCAACATCACCCAAGAAATTTTTAAAGGCAGTAGAAATAGTAGCAGTGCCCCAAAACAGCCTGAGACAAAGGCCCAAGAGGTATAGGGTGTACCTGTTTATGAATCTTTGGCAAGCCTTTTATAGTAGGAAGGGGGAACCAATGTAAAATTTTTATTTCTTCTGAATCTGTGGCACATTAATAAATCGTGAGTTGCATGTACATCAGTAATAATAGAGAAAACTTTTTCTGAGAAATAATAGAATAATTTCTTGATCAGATAACATATTTAACATCAGCATAACATAGTCTGCAGTATTCATAACTATGATTCCACCACCTTTATCAGCAGGTCTAAAGGTAATATCAGAAACTGCTTAAATTTCTTCAGGGATGCCATTTCACTAGATGTTAAATTTACATAGGCTATTTTATTCTTTGGTGGAAAAAGTTTGTAGAAATTCTCACAGGCCTTAAAACAGTCTATGCTGAATGTGGAGGTTAAAATTACTTTTCTGTCTTAGAAACACTGAATCAGGATGTAAAGTTCATTGCTGTGTATTGTAGTGTGTTTTAAAAACATTTTGGGGTTTTACAAAAATGCGTCACATAAAACATCAGCCAAGTTGCTGCACTGTGCTGGTATAAAGTTTAGGCCCTTATTGATCAAGCTAACATCAGATGTACACATATCATAATTAGAAAGATTGATAAATATGTCAGTCACATCCTTTGTCTGTGCTCCATATCTCTTCGAAATTTTCCTTTTCTTGGCCCTCTGCTTTGAGAGCCCTCTCCTGGTGTTGTATTTTTATGAAGGTAAAACGACTTGCTTCTTGTGCAACTTTAGGTTTGACCTAAACGAATGTCATTATGCATATTAGCAAAGGCTAATTGGTTAGGTGGTGGTGTTGCAGAATGAGCAGTTAATCTAGGAAAATCCCTCACTAGATTGAGCAGAAATAATGTCATTTGTAGATAAAGTAGGCAGAACTAATTCTCCAACAGATGAAGAGGCAACATCAGAATGTATAACATTATCATTGGTATGTGTTGAGAAACTGGCCTTGCACTTGAGTTTGTGCATTATTATGTCTAGGCCAGACGAAAATCTGACCTGTTTGGAAATCATTAAAATCCTCTGCAATTTTTCAGTTTTATTTGTTTTAATTTCTCACTAAAAGAGTTCACTTGTGAGAAAATGGTTTGCAGTCTATTTCTAACATAGTCTGATTTAAACTTGTCAGTTAAATTTTATAAGATATATCTATTTCAAATGTAACTTAGTCTCAAGTGGTAGAAAATATTCATTTAAAAGTGACATATACCTGAATCCTTGTTCAATGTTTAGGTCCTGCCACTTTTCAAAAGCACGGATGACTAGTCCCATACGATGGCATGCAAAACACCATTCCTCGGGTACAATGCATGGTGTATGGATGCTTCAAGGTGTTGCCTTTGCCAGGCATACCTTTAGTAGGTACAACTTGTCCTCAAACTCTTTACAGCCAAGTTGAAATCTGCAAGGTTTTCTTCAGGTAAAATAGGTATCGATATTGACCCACCCAGTTCCAAAGCCAATAAAGGGTTAGCCATGGTGCAACAATCCTTCTGGTATAGCTGAGAATTCGACTCTGGTCTGTAGTCAAGTTCTACAGTTGTAGAATCCATCCAGAGCAGTTACCACACAAACAAAACTGTAAAACCAAGGTAACTGCAACCCAAGAGATCATTAACACAAATGATACCTAGAAAGCTGATTTCACACGAGTGTATCAGTTAGTAAAGAATTGAAATACAGAATTATTCCAAAACAGTTCAACAGTTAAATTTCCAAACGTCGACTCAAAAATGTAAAATCTTTATTCAGGTATAACTTGCTGACATAACACAGACCGTCATTGACAGAATTGTACACAAATTACTGTCTTACTTGTCATACAGTTGTTTCATCAAATTATGCAAATCATGCGTAATTCCAACTGCATAGTTTTATAACATGATCCATTTATAAACATACTAAGAATTTCCTAATCTGGTTGTTTATTATTGACATGCTGGTGCATTCTTTGATCCATGATCAACGATATTAATATTGTTCAATACAATGCATGTTCATTTGTAATGCAGCTATGTCATCATGATTAATTGTCTAAATTGACATTACAATCATTATTGCTTCAATTTAATACCAGTTTCATATCTTTCTACATTGTTAAATCAACATGTTCTGTCATATGGACCATTTGTCTCATATACCGTATTAATGCCATAAACAGTATCTTATGCATCATATTCATTGTTCACATTATGTGTTCAATTTGTAATAACTGCTCTTCTGAAATGTATCTTATTCCTATAACACAAATACATTGGAACATGGATATTTGTTCAGCAGATGTCTTATTCATGAATTCTTACATTGTCCAATTCTGCATGTAATGTGATCATCAACAATATGTGATTGCGGTGAATATTTGATCATGTTTAACTATTTCACAATGATCTTCATTATGCCAAGCATGTTATTCATTGTATAATGATGTCATATTCCATCTGTCATTCATTACAAATTACTCCAATTATTATGCATGCTCATGATTTACATGTTCATATACTGTAACAGAACATCATCATGATGAATGTCATTCGTGAATTCCCTTTCAATGTAAGTCATGCATCTTTAATATTACCGAATAAATCATAACCTTGGAATTGCATTACATGTCACTATAATGTCATATGTTGAGATCATATGTTCATGTTTCAAAATGTTCAATTTAGCATTTTACCGTCAAGAATTAATCTGCAAATCATCTTGTCAACCATCATTTACACTAGAGAAACTTAATCATCATGTCACATGTTAGAAACACAGCTAATCAAACATGCCAATAGTATATTGTTAAGTAAAGATACATCTATTTCTGTCATGCCATTTAAGATAAAGTGATATAAAATTTCATTAATTTTATGGACGTTAACATTTGATTTATCAGACTTTACAGTAGCATACGCTTAAAGTGGTCTATCATGTTGTTCAGATAGCCAAGTAGCTGAAATCTAGGCCTGATTATAGCTCAAGATCAATTTAACAGTGACCCATAGCATGTAACAACATCGGTTTGACAGCCAATTTCAATTAACTAACTGCATATTAATATTGATATTTGTTATATGGAAATCCTTATTAATTTCCATTAAAATATAAATAGTTTTAAATTCAATATATTTACATTTTAATTGGTTATTTATTCTACCATTGTGCCATATGTAAACAAT
>NC_056732.1:1734084546-1734260634 GCF_019279795.1 Protopterus annectens
AAGCTCATAAACTATGTTTGTCTGCTAAGAACAGAAAAGTAAATTGACTCTATTCTACTAAAATAGAGAATTCAGTAGAAAATAGAATTAGACAATGCATTTAAAGAAAGTTATACATCACCAACAAAAACAAAGCTTTATCCTGTCTTTAGTCTCGACTGGAAAGTCCCATTGCAGTCAAGCAGGAGTCTTCATCAGGAAAACAGTCCTGGGCAGTGCATCCACTCCACAGGTGAGGCTTCTGCCTGAGTGTGGAGAATCCCATCTATATATAACCATGTTGTTTATCACAAGTCATGAGAATCAGTACTTTTCCAGTGTAGGCTGGATCTTGCTAGAGCATTCTGTGGTGTTGGCCACCCACCCCAGAAGGAACAGCAAATCCTGCCAAGTCCAATGATTCTGCATATTTCAAATACTACACTGGAATATTCCAGTAACCTTGCAAGTTTTACTACATTACCAGAAAACTCCAGACAAGTCATGTTTCATAATCAAATGTAGTAAACCATTCATGTTTCATAATCAAATGTAGTAACGCTGAAATAATCAGAATGTTCTAGAACAGAGCATCATCTCTTATGCCTGCTGAAAAGGTTAGGATGTTCCAGAACATAACATCATTCTATACATCAAAAAGAAATAAAGAAAATAAAAAGAATGTTGAGATATAGTGAGGCAACAGTCAAATAATCATACTTTCTCAATGTTCCCCTCTTTTGTATCACATTCGGCCCCTTGACTATTGACTCTCTTATATCCGACATTCACAACTGTATTTGCCTTATTATAAAGACAGTAAGTTAAGCCCCAATTCCAAAATGTTAACAGAATCAAAACAATCATTAAAATTAATATTGGATGTATCAACCAATTTAACAATTTGGTACCGGATGTTGACCATCCAGTAAATATTTCCCACCAATTATGTGCAGTATCATATTCTGTTTTCTTAGTTAAACTAACCAATTCCCTATAATAATGCTTGTCATTTCATGATGTAAAATACTATGATTTACTGCTTGTAAATGTTTTTCAAGATGCTGCGTATTATTACCACAAGATACTTTACCAACCTGATAACACCCCTATACTTTCTCAACTTTTAATCCCTTATAATAATCTTACCTCCCTTCGATCTTCTTCTAAACTCATGACCAAATCTGTAAAATCCTATAACTTAGCTGGTGACTCTCTGTTCACTAATACTGTAGGTAGGATATGGAATCAGCTACCCACTGATATCACTCTAATCCCCTCCTTACCACTCTTCAAACAAAAAATCAAACTGTACTTCCAAAATCACTGGCTTTGTTCCTGTAGGACTCCTGACTAACCTTCTTCATTCCCCCTACTCTACTATAACTATACACTGTACTTATTAGCTATACATATACTTTCTTCTTATCGCCCTGTTGCTCTCCTCTTATGCTCTGACCCACTCCTCCTTTTTCTCTCCCCTGTCCTCTTTTCCATCTTCTTACTTCTTCTCCTTACTAGACCTTTGCTTCTCACTCTTCTCCTCCCTTGTATTCTTCATTAATCCCTTCTAATCTCCTGTTTTACTTCTTTCTCTCCAATGGATTATCGAAAACAATTTGCTAATCTTTAGCTTTTTAATTGTGATGCTTCTACTGAACTAGTATATTTTTTGTGTGTGCCTTAGGTATTTTGTTTTTCTTATTACTAAATGTATATTCTTACTGTACTTAATATTTTATTAATATGTCTCTTTGTAATTGATTTATGTGTGGAGCTTTTCTCCCCGGGCCTCTACTGAAAATGGACATATATCCAGCTAGACTAGCCCGGTTAACAAATGTAAAATAAATAAATAAATAAATTTAACACTTCCTTTAAAAGATTTAGGCTAAATGTGAAATTATGATATTCCAGCTTGTCTGGTAACCAGGTATGAATTACATTAACATATGTTTCAGAAGAGAAAATGTAAGTTGCATTGTACCAGTTACATTACCTTAACCTACAAAAGGATTTGTTAAAGCATACAATAATGTTTGATTTGTTACTAAACATGCAAATTGTAGTGCTATTTCTACAAACATTTCAAAAGGAGACAGTAATGCAGTGTATTTACAAATATTGATGGAATGTTGAAGAAAGCATGGTTCATATATAGGGGAATGTTGTCCACAAATAAGTCCTTCCATCATTTCAGTACAGTGTTCCAGTTTATGGGTTCGGTTTGAGAAATCAATATAATTCCCTTCCACGTGAGGTAGCCAGTACTGGAATGGATACACAGGAGGCCCAAATACCAATGGCAAAGTTATAAATTGACACATTAGTTTTGCATTTGTGACATTATAATGTATAATATAACTTAACCTGCACAAAATATATCTGTGCATCTTGTTTTTTCAGAGAACAATCTTAGGCAATTAGTACTAGGTATCCATTTGTTGAATAATTGTCTCCATATATGCTCATTATTAAGCATTAACTTTGTACAAAATTCTTCTGTATTGAAACATAAAAAGACTGTAAAGTACACATTGTCCAATTTACAAACTGGGTAACATTTTTGTCAAATTTCAAATTATGAACTACAGAAGCATTAAACCGATCCAAAACATTTTTTTTCATAGCTAACAAACTGTTTTTGTGTATACTAGACTGTAGGATTCTACTGAGCTTGTAAATGTATAATTTGTGAAATATCTTGACCCGCAGTTTTGATTTTATTAGCTAAAACTTCAACATCAATGGCATTTAAAGTTCCTAACCCTGTACCAATACCTCCTAATAATGTGCTATACCAAGCTCGTTTCTGTCTACATTTACCTATTTTTGTAAAAGTAACATTAAAATGTAGTACAGTCTTTTGATATGTCTGTCTTACATATTTACACGTAGAAGGCACTTTAATTATTTGATCAAAATCAGCCCTGAGGTTGTTATTCAATGCAGTTATTTGAGAGGCCCATATTCCATTTATAATTTGAGTTGCATTCATACAAAACAATACTGTAATGTTCTGTAGATCAATTGATTTATTATAAATATCAGTTCCATTATGGCAAAAGTAGTAATTTTCTCGATATGTCTGTTCATATTTACAATTACATCATCTTATGTCTGTGTAGTTTTGAATTAGTACTATAGCTTGTCTGTCATCCAGTAACGGAACATAAAGACGTCCTCTTCTTACCCGCCAAACAGTCAAATTTCCTTCAAAAATCAAATTGATATTAGGACATCCTTGTCCAGCAGGGCAGGTAAAATTTCCTTGTGTTCTATTCCGTGTACTAGGAGCCCATCCCCACTGGAGTACCATTGAATTAATTTTAACTGCTTTTACTCCTGGTGTTACACACTCTGCCAAAGGGACTTCATACAACATGAGACCAACAATAATTAGCAGTGGAATTGGAATCTGAAATCAAAGAAAAAGTAGCATGATTATTCTCGCAAATAACACCAATTTGCTGGTATATCTTCCCATTTTTCCTTTCCTGGTTTAATAATTAAAACAGTATTTTCATTCCCAGTAGCAATTACTTCTGCTTGTTCAGGTTGTTTATTGGGTTCATGGACCCATATTATTGCACCCGAATTGATTTAATGCATGCTGGATATTTGTTCCCTCTCAAAGGCAGCAACAAGCGGTGACTGCCATCTGGTGACTGTGGCACCTAACACAGTTACAATAAATATTTGGGCTACCCTGTCTTTTTTCTTTACATGAACATTCTCTGAAGTATTTAGCAAAATAATTTTAAGTTCCCCTTGGTGACCTGCTTCAGTAACCCCATCCACAACCTGAACACCTTTCAAAGCAAGTACTGATTGAGGCACTATCCAACCAAAATGCTTTGTTGGTGAACTGACCTTGGTGGTATTTTGCAAGCATTCATTGAATGTAAATTCAGTGCTGCAGTCTCAGGTGTAGCTCTAGTAGGAGCTAATGCACCTGCTTGAGTTTCCCAATATGTGATTGATTCATTTGTCACATATGGTTTGATCTGCAACGCTGGAGTTAACATTCTCATTAATGGTGTTTCTGTTTCTGAAATTGGTCTATTATTTAAAATCTGTACTGCCATATTTAAATTATCTCTCCAGTTTTGCAGAGTCCCATTTCCTAATTTTCTTAATTGGTCTTTAAGTAATCCATTCATTCTTTCAATTAACCCTGTTGCCTGCGGGTAATAGGGTATATGAAATACCCATTCAATGTTATGTTGTTTTGCAAAATCCTGTACCATTTTCCCCTTACAATGTGAGCTGTTATCACTTTGTACTTGCAAAGGCATTCCATAATACAAAATTATTAAATCTAAGGTTCTTAGGATACTTACCTGTGGTGCTCATTGACATGAAAAACCAATAAGATACCCAGAATAAGTATCTACTGCTGTACATATGTATTGGCAAACTTTATTTAATGGTAAAAGACCAACTTAATCAATTTGCCATATTTGTCCTGGCAACTTTCCTCGTCCTGTATATCCCTGAACTGTATGAAGTATGGATCTTTGTTGTGTATGCTGACATATTGGGCATTGTAATATAAAAGTTTTAGTTAAATCTAATGAAAGTGCAATTCCTCTTGTTTGTGCCCACCTGTAAGTGGCTTCTTCTCCCAGATGTCCGCATTTCTGATGTGCCCATTTTGCCATCCCCATTTGCTCAGAGTCATCTGGTATATTAGCTTCTGAGATTCTTGTTTGTTCATCTGTAACAGAATTAAACCATCATTCTAGAGAATCTGCAGAATAATGTGCATCAACATGATAAACTGCTACAGTACCTCGAGTTATCATTTCCCAGATCGATTGCCATAATTCTTTTCCCCAAATTTCTTTTGAGTGAATTTTCCAGTCATTTTTCTGCCAGGTAGGCAACAAGGTTGCTAACCCATTTGCCACTGACCAAGAGTCAGTATAAATATGACATGTACCTGGCATCTCCTGTTTCAGTGCTTGATATCCAGCATATAATTCTGCATACTGACTACTTTTACCACTCCCTGAAGATGTTAAAATTCTCTTAGTCACTGGATTATAAGATACAGCCTTCCAACATCTTTTATTCCCTACATATTTTGCTGACCCATCAGTAAACCAAACATGTTTGCATTGTTCTAGTGGTACCTTGACATACGGCTTTCCCCATTTTACCGAGGACTCATTGACTGGTTCAGCTTTGTCAGTAACAGATAGATGTTCATCGTGTTTCACTGTTGCAGTCATTACTCTTGGGTTATCCTGCTAGCAGGCCACCCTCAGTCAGCCAGATTTCCAAAGTCTAGGTCCAGCGTCGGTTGCTGTCGCCTCTTCACTGACGTCAGTGCGCCAGGGGTATAAAAGATGCAGCCAACGCCATTTTCTTCAGTCTTTCTTGCCGCACGGTGCCCAAAGCAAAAGCAGTTTGCAAGTGCCGGTCAGCCGACTCCTGAGATATTCAAATTCGAATTTCAGAACCAAAGTCTTCATTAGAGCTAAGTACCCTGTTGGGGAAACTTTTTTCTTGCTCCAGTCCAATGTCAGGAAAAAGTAAACAATTGTATTTCTTGTGGGAAGCAAATACCTCATAAGGATTTCCACTCTTACTGTATTCCTTGCCTAGGCCCTGATCACAACATTGCTAGCTGGCAGTTTTGTGCTAGATTTAACCGAAGATTTAATTATATAATGCCGTCGGACCAGCCGACAACTGGAATTTACAAAAAACGCAAGGACAAGGAAAAGGATAGGCATCCGAGGTCCAAAATCAATGACGAGGCCTCTGATAGGCCAATCGCCGGTTTACCGGTTCTCAGTGAGGCGCTTTCACAGCCCCTGGCACCCGCTACCTCAGAGCCACAGGCCGCTTCCGACTCCCACATGGAGCCGACTGGGCCTCTGGATACTCAAGGTATTGGACACTCGGAAATCATTCCCTCAGATGGGTCCAGAGCCGCTGAGCAGGCATCGGCTTCTGAGGGTGTCTTCAGACATACACAACTATATATTAAGCCATCTTCAGCTTCAAAGACAAAGACTAAAGCAGCTCTAAGGACAAAGAAACAAGTACAGCATTCTCCTGCTCAGACTGCCATGCCTAAAAAACAGATGCTCAAAATGGCCGAAGACCTAATTACTTTGATCAGGGGCACCCATCCCTCTCCTGATAAGAGGCCTAGGCAAGAGACAGAGTATGATTCTTCTGATCAGGTTTCTATTTCCTCTAATTCCTCTTCTGAACAGGATTACTCCATGTTTCCCTATGAGAATTCTGATGCTGAAGAATATATTCCTTCAGCCTCTCCAAGTGAGGATTATTCTTTTGGGGAAACCCTGCATACCATGAGGGAGCATTTCCATTGGGAGAGCCAAGATTATTCTGAATCTAAGAAAAGGGTCAGAGACTTTCTGCTTCTTCCTCAGCACAGACCCCTTGCTATTCCACCTGTTCTAGACATTGTAGATGATGTATTTTCAGAGTCCGACCTGTCCCCTGACTCTTTACCCCCTGCACCAGCTAAGCCAGACAGATACTACAGGGTCCCGGATTCTCATAAATTCCTATATAAAAACCCCGCTGCTGACCCAGAAATTAGATCTCAGGGTCCCAAAGGGGTCAAAGCTTCCACTGCAAAAAACCCTGTCCCCTCTGATAGGGACTCTAGGGCTGTAGACAGATGGGGGAAAAAAAGTCTACACTTCTGCTACCCTGGCTGTAATGGCTTTAAATTGTCAGTTTCATATGCCTAAATATCAGCAATATTTAATGTCACTGCTTAAACAGAAATTGTTGACAAATACTGAATGTTCAAAGAACAAGTAATTGCAGGATTTATTGCATGCAGCTGAACAAGTGGGAAAGCATACTTTGCAATGTGGTTATGATTCACTGGAGGCCTCTTGCAGGGCCGCTGTTACAGGTTCTGTTATTAGAAGGCATGCTTGGTTAAAGGAACAGAATCTGCCTGATCATGTTAAAGCAAAATTATTAGATGCACCATTACAGCATGATACTTTGTCTGGTACTAAAGCAGAAGAGGTGTTGAAAAAAATAGAGGATAAAGCAAAATCCATGCAGACAGTCAAGGATTTCTTACAGGTACAGCCACCCAGGTTTAGCAGGAACTGGCCTTCAAAAAATGGGTCCTTTCCAGTGTCAGACAGGCCACAAAGAGGCAGATACAGGCATCCCAGAGGCAGATCTCAGCCCCAAGGCTCATACAGGCCTAAACAATGGGGTGCTCCTACCTCCAAAAGCGGGGAAGACAAATCACAGCCTTACAGGAAACAGTCCCAATGACTTTCCTCTACCAGATCCAAGCACTTTTCTTTTGGCAGACCCTTAGGGGGGAAACTAGCACTTTTTTCATCAAGTTGACAAATGGTTACCCAAGACAAATGGGTCCTGAACATAGTGTTCCAAGGCTACAGGTTCCATTTTCACACTCTACCAGGGTCAAAAGGTATGCCATACCTGCCATGCAATCAATGGGCAGAAGCACAAAAACAAATTACAGCCCTCATGGACATGAGGGCCATTCAGCAAGTACCACAACAAGAGCAGTGGCAAGGATTTTACTCCAGACTTTTCCTAGTACCCAGAAAGGACAAAACCTGGAGACCAATACTGGACCTGTCTATACTAAGTACGTTTCTGGAAGTTCCAAAATTCAAGATGTTGACTCTACAGCAGCTACTGCCCATGCTGGGCAAGAAGGCTTGGCTTGTAACTTTGGACCTAAAAGAGGCATACCTGCATGTCCCAATCAGACAATCCTGCAGAAGATACCTCAGATTCATAGCTGGCTCAAGGCATTACCAATTCTCTGCACTGCCCTTTGGCTTATCTACTGCGCCCAGGGTATTCACAAAATGCTTGGCACCAGTAATTGCGTTTTGCTGACAAAAAGGAATTCAAATATATCACTACTTGGACGACTGCCTAATTCAAGCAGAGAACAAAGACATTCTTCTAAAGCATCTGGCATTTGTAAAAAGATTACTAATTGGCCTAGGGTACACAGTAAATGAAAAGAAATCAAAACTAGTGCCCTCTCAAGAGATAATATTCCTGGGTGCAAGCTTAAATACAACTGCCCAGGTGGCTTATCTCATGCTAGACAAACAAAAGCATCTGACTACTTACTTCAAGAAATTGGCAACAAAAACCCACTTATCTGCAAGGAAAATCCTGCAGGCCTTGGGTTTCATGGCATCCTGCATTCTACTAATTCCATATGCCCATCTGCATATGAGGAAACTACAATGGTATCTAAAAAGTGTTTGGACTCAGCATTGCCACAGCCTGGAGACAGTAATTGCACTCATTCCCTGCCTGCAACAGGAGTTTCAATGGTGGGCAGAAGCCTGTCACCACAACAAGGGTCTGCCATTCAGTCTACCCACAGCCAGACAGACACTGACAACGGATGCATCAGATTATGCCTGGGAGGCCCATATGGCAGGGAAATGTATTCAGGGCACATGGCCTGCAAACCAGATGCATCTTCACATCAATCAAAAAGAGATGCTAGCTGTTCAAAATGCCCTGACAGCTTTCAAGGACCTGCTTCATCCAGGACAGTTACTGATAAAGACAGACAACACTACGGTCATGTGGTACATAAACAAGCAAGGAGGTACACATTCCTACCCCCTATGCAGACAAGCAATGACCTTATGGGACACAGCATTGGCTTTTCAAGTTCACCTGCAAGCACAATTCCTGCCAGGAAAAACAAATACTCTGGCAGACGAACTAAGCAGAAACCTCATGGATCCCCATGAATGGAAACTGGATCCACAAGTCTTCAGCATGATAATAAGGAAATGGGGATGCCCAGATGTCAATCTATTTGCCTCCCCTCAAAACTGCCAATTGCAGAGATTTTGCACAGGGATTTATCACAAGCAAGCATGGAAAGTGGACGCCCTATCCTTCAGCTGGAAAAATCTAACAGTATATGCCTTTCCTCCACTGCCTCTCCTTCCCAGGGTGCTCCTAAAGGTCAGACAAGAGAAGCCAAAAATGATACTGATTGCACCAGACTGGCCACGCCAACACTGGTACCCAATCCTAAAGAGCTTGTCTCAAGGTCCAGCATGGATATTGCCGCAAACTTCTCACTTGCTGACCCAACAAAACAATCGGATCCTGCACAGCCAGCTCAGGACCTTAATTCTGGCAGCATGGCAGATAATGTAGCCATTCAGAACACTCCTCTTTCAAAAGCTGTTATGGATGTTATCTTGGAGGCCAGGAGGCCCAGTACCAGAAAATCTTATGCAGAGAAATGGAAAAGATTCTTTGCTTGGAACAAGGAACAAGGCATTGACACGTGTACCAAATATGCCTCAGATTTTACAATACCTAACTGAGATGCTGAACAAAGGCCTTTCTTTCTCATCAATTAAGATTCATGCCTCTGCCATTTCAGCCCATTACAATGTGGAACCACCTATCTTTTCTCATCCTTTAATAAGGGAGGTACCTCAGAGGGGCCAAAAACATTAGGCCTCCAAGGAGCGCACCAATTCCGGCCTGGGACCTCAATCTGCAAG
The DNA here is from genome assembly GCF_019279795.1 of Protopterus annectens. Classification (NCBI taxonomy): domain Eukaryota; kingdom Metazoa; phylum Chordata; order Ceratodontiformes; family Protopteridae; genus Protopterus; species Protopterus annectens. The sequence continues at coordinate 1,734,094,077 of NC_056732.1, forward strand.
CGAGTCTCGGAGTTACAAGCACTCATGGCTGTGGAACCTTTCATCATTTTTCATCCAGACAGGGTTTCTCTGAGGACAAACCCTACATTTATGCCTAAGGTGGTGTCCAGTGTGGCCCTCAACCAAACCATTCACTTGCCTACCTTTTATCCAAATCCACAGAACAAGGGTGAGAAAATTCTGCATTCTTTGGACATACACAGGCAGCTACGCTTCTAATTGGACAAACTAAAGCTTTCAGAAAGACTGAGCAACTTTTAGTGTCATATGCTGCAGGATCACATGGAAAGGCTATCTCAAAACAGACTATTTCTAAATGGATAGGCCATTGCATCTGTTTCTGCTATTCTCAACATGGCAAATCAGTGCCTAAGGGCATTAGGCCTCATTCCACAAGAGCAGCAGCCACTTCAGCAGCCTTCCTCAGAGGAGTACCAACCAAAGATATCTTAGAGGCTGCAACCTGGAGTTCAGTGCACACCTTCACAAAGCGCTACCACTTACCTCTTTACTCTAAGTCCAAAGCAGGCTTTGCCACTGCAGTCCTGCAGGGCCTCATAGCTTCTCCTAATCCTATTTAGCCCAGCCACCCATCCTCAGCTTTGGAATTCAACCCAAGAATAATGACTGCAACAGTGAAACACGATGAACATAGTACAGTTGTGTACCTACCATAAATGTAGATGTTCGAGTGTATTCACTGTTGCAGTCCAGGTTACCCACCCACCATCCCCCTTTTCTTTGCTGTGTCTTATCTGCACTTCTCTATCCAATACAACCTATTTGGTGTATTTGCTTGTAGATGAAGGAAATGTTATTTTTGTGCATGCATTTTTATTGGCATATTTTTCAGCCTACCAATTTGGGGGCAGCTGACATATGGGGCAAGAAAAACTGAAGAAAATGGCGTCAGCTGCATCTTTTATACCCCTGGCTTACTGACGTCAGGGAAGTGGCGACAGCAACCAACACTGGACCTAGACTTTGGAATTCTGGCCGACTGAGGGTGGCCTGCCAGCAGGATAACCCAAAAGTAATGACTGCAACAGTGAATACACTCGAACATCTACATTTATGGTAGGTACACAACTGTACTTTGTTGATCTATTGGTATTTGAGCCACCTTTTCATAAACATTGCTACCCCATTAATTCCAGGTTTAGCCCTATCCTGAATATACCATTTCCATTTAATAATGCTTGCTTCCTGCGCATGACCTTTTCTATTTGTCGTGGGTGAACTCATCACCCACTGCATTATAGGTATTTCTGGTCGCAAGAGTACAGTATGTCCTACTGTCAGTTGTTTGGTATCTACAAGTGCCCAGTAACATGCTTGCAATTGCTTCTCAAAAGGAGAATATCTTTCCCCTGTGTCTGGTAACCTCCTAGTCCAGAATCCTAGTGGCACCCGCTTTGATCCCTGTTTCTGCCAAAGGCTCCAATTAGCATAATGATCCTGCAGGGATATGTGTAACTCTACTTCCCCATCCTGTAGGGGCCATAAATCTAATGCTTTTTGAATAGCCTGCTTTGCTTGTTCAAAAGCTTTCTGCTGATCATCCCTCCAGACAAACTCATATTTCTTCCTAGTCACCTTGTACAATGGGGAAAGTATTTGACTTAAATGAGGAATATGCTGTCTCCAAAATCCGAATAATCCTATAAAGTGCTGTGCCTCCGTTTTGTCCCAAGGGGTTGGAAATTCTAAAATCTTTTGTTTTGCCTTTGGCAAAGCTTCTCTATATCCCTGATTCCACTGAAATCCCAAAAATTTTACTGTCTGAGCTGGTCCCTGAATTTTATAGGGATTTATTTCCCAGCCCTTTGTTCTCATGTGATTAATTACTATCTCTAAATGCTCACTCACTTCTTGTTCAGAATTTCCCTGAATAAGAATATCATCAATTTAATGTGAAATTTGCATATTCTGAGGTAACCTTATTTCATCTAAATGTTCTGCCACTATCTTGTGATAGATTGTAGGACTATGCAAATATCCTTGTGGTAACCGAGTAAATGTATATCGTCGTCCTTGCCAGGTAAAAGCAAATTGATCATAATTCTTTTCTGCAATTGGCATGGTAAAGAAAGCATTTGCTAAGTCTGTTACTGCATACCAAGTACCCTGGTGTTTCTGTATATTTTCTATTAATGTAATTATATCTGGAACTGCCACTCTTAGTAGTGGAGTATATTTATTTAATTCTCGGTAGTCTACTGTCAACTGTCGCCAAGACCCGTGAGACTTTTTGACAGGCCAGACTGGATTATTCCATGCTGTCATAGTAGTTTTTAAGATACCAGCATTTAATGAATCCTGAATTGTTTCACCTATCTCCTTATGCCCCCCAGAGATTCTATATTGCTTTAAACTAATCACCTTCATTGCTGAAGATAATTCCACAGGTGGCATTTTAACTTTTTCTACTGTAACTGTTTTAACTGAAAAATATGGCTTAATGCCAAATTGATACTGTCCGTTTGATAAATTCAACGTCAGGCCCTTTAAAATGTCAATTCCTATTATGTATTCAGGGACAGGTACTATTAAGACAGAGTACTTTTTCTTTGGTAATCAACCTATTTTCATTTCTAACATCATCTGAACAGCTTTAATTTGCTTTCCACCAAGTCCTGTAATAGTAACTTGTCGCCCTTTAAATAAACTCGGATTACCATAAATTAATGAGGCCTCCACTCCAGTATCAATTAGAGCTCGGACCTGTTGTTCATTTTTATTTTTCCAAAATATTGTCAAGTCTACATATGGTCTAAAATCCTGCTGAGCCCATCCACTTACTGGAGCTTGGCCAATTTCCTAGCCGAAATGTAAATCTGACAAATCCGGATACATTGCAGGTGGAGCAGAGGGAACGGCTGAACCTTCTTTCCTATTTTCAGGTTTACTGTCTGCTACATACTCTTCCCATCTTTCTACATTCTGAGTTTGCCTGCCTTTCTTATTCAAACCTCGTTTTTTGTACATGTCCCACATTGCTGGAGTATCTATCCCATCAATATCATCCTTTGACACCGCATCTTTCAACAACGCAGTAAAGATATCTTTTCGGGACACTCAAGCTTCTTTGTGTCTGGCACTTTTATTTTCTCATCTGTCACTATTTAACTGTTTTGGACCCCATTCTCCTAGCTCTCCCAATTGCCGTAGTCTCTCAGTAACTTGAGAAATAGCATTTCCCGTCTCACTAATTAAGTATGTCAATATTACTGTTTTATAAGCCGGGGGGATAGCTTAATAATCCTGTTCCTAATAGAAACTGTCAAAGCATTTTGTAATAATTTATCAGCGGTCCCTACAAGTAAAGCAGTTTTCATCGTCTCTTCCTTAATTCTTTGAATAGCATCTCGTAATGTGTACCATGGCCTATCATTAGAAGGCCAGTCCATTTCTGTAGGATATTTTTCAGCACAGCAATCTGCTATAATTTTAAAAAGACTTGTCATTTCCTGTTTAGCATAATTTTGAAATGCATCCTGCACTGACGGATCATTACTTAACATACCAAATCTTTTGGTATCCATTTTCTCTATTTCCACTCCAGTGGCCCCAAACTCATAAAGTCTTACTAAGCATGCTACTAACGATTCTCCAGGTTTTTGTTTAAACCTTTCAGTTAAATCACTCATTCCTTGTTGAGTAAAATCTTCATAATGAACTTCTTCCTGCCTTGCTTGGAGCCCTTGTGCCCCAAGAATCATTTGCTTCTGTCGCTGAAGAATTGGTTTTCCCTTTCCTGGTCCCCCTTTATTCTTTTCCTCCTCTCCCGGGGAAATACTATTTTCATTATCAGAGTCTGAATGGGATGGAGCATCAGAAGAATACCAGATATCTCCATCCCAGTGGTCCAGATCCCAGTCAAAGCCTGCTTTTGCTATTGACATTTGTACTTTCTCTTTATTAATTTTGACTCTTTGTTTACAATATTTGTATCTCGCTACCCATATAGCAGCCTTTTCTGCTACATGCTGACACGTCTGTTTTGTCTGCTAATAATTTAGTCTGACACTGTAAGATTACATTTTGTTTTTCTAACTCTACTATCTGTTTCCCTAATTGTTTTATTTGTTCACACTTACACATTTTATCTTCATGTAGTTTTTGGTGTGCAGTCAAGAGGATCCAGCCCCATCTGTGTACGGCACTCAATTCTTTCCCTTTTTCAAGTAAAAGCTTTTGTAGGCATGCTTGCACCGAACCTGGTTCGGCATCTTTTAAACAAACATCCCAGTTTTCACTTAATCCTGTACCAGTTGACCATTCCAAAGCTAATGCTTTGTACGGGTCCTGGTCCCATCTTGGAATTTCTACATCGAAAACTGCTATTTCCTTCTTACTTTTCTTTTTAAACATTTTGAATCCTGACGACTACGCCAAAAATAATGTATTCCCTAATGAGCAGGATTCTAAATAAAACACTATTCACCAAAAGCTAGTTATACAAACTTTATTTCTACTAACACAAATGAAACTAACAAGCTAATAAACTCTATTTGTCTGCTAAGAACAGAAAAGTAGATTCACTCTATTCTACTAAAATAGAGAATTCAATAGAAAATAGAATTAGACAATAGATTTAAAGAAAGTTATACATCAATGATAAAGAGGAAGGTTCACACTGTCTTTAGTCTCGAAGCCCCGTTGTAGTCAGGCAGGAGTCTTCATCAGGAAAACAGTCCTGGGTAATGCGTCCCCTCCAGAGGTGAGGCTTCTGCCTGAGTGTGGAGAATCCCATCTATATATAACCAGGTTGTTTACCACAACTCATGAGAATCAGTGCTTTTCCAGTGTAGGCGGATCTTGCTAGAGCATTCTGTGGTGTTGGCTACCCACCCCAGAAGGAACAGCAAATCCTGCCAAGTACAATGATTCTGCAAATTTCAAATACTACACTGGAATATTCCAATAACCTTGCAAGTTTTAGTACATTACCAGAAAACTCCAGACAAGTCATGTTTCATAATCAAATGTAGTAAACAAGTCATGTTTCGTAATCAAATGTAGTAACTTGATGAAATCATCAGAATGTTCCGGAAGAGAGCATCATCTCTTATGCCTGCTGAAAAGATTAGGATATTCTGGAACATAGCATTTTTTTTTTACATTTTTTAACGGGCTAGTCTGGCTGGATACATGTCCATTTTCAGCAGAGGCCGAGGAAAAAAAGCTCCAACACTATACTTTTACAGTTTAAAAAGATACAATTAGTAAAAATAGTAAAAAAATAGTAAAAAAAATAACAATAACAGCATCATTCTATATATCAAAAAGAAATAAAGAAAATAAAAAGAATGTCGAGATATAGTGAGGCAACAGTCAAATAATCGCACTCTCAATGTTCTCCTTTTTGTATTACATTCGTATCACAGTTGAGGAAGAAGGGGAGACCTATACCTAGCAAGCAGGGCATCCCTGCATAGAAAAGGGGCTCCCAGTACTGCTCATGGGTTTAAAAGAACCCACGGCGGGCAGCACAGACTGCCCCAACAGAATCTGCCAGTAGCAGGGGAAGCCTCTAGTCCAGGTACACATCCAGCACATAGGGTTAAATGTTTTAAATGCAACCAGTGGGGGCATTTGGCATACAGATGTCCACGGAGGCAAGGTGGAGAACAAAAGGTGAGACAGCCAGTAAGTGGGAAAGACATGCCAATAGTAGGTTGTCTTCAGACAACAAGGGTACCGAACTACCATCCTGCAGATGTCCTGATAAGGAAGGATTTGGATGAGGCGGTACCATGTGCTTATGCAGTTACACGCAGTCAGGCAAGGAGACAAGCATGTGGATCTGGTAGCCTGGGAGAGACCCAGAAAGACTGCATACTTGCAGCCAGGACTGGTGAGGTGCTTACTTCAGGGAGGAAGCTATGCTGTAGCAGTGAGACTGAAGGTGAGCCACAGCTGCTTGTGGGTACTGATGTTCCCTTGGACAGAGTGGCTGCAAAGGTAGAGGTGAGTAGTAGTACCCAGGCTGACAGTGAGGCACCACTGTCAGAGGATGCCAGGCTTCCTGTGGAAGGGAACTGGGAAGGGTTACAAAGAAAGAGTTGAGACAGGCTCAGCTCTCAGACCCTACATTGCAAGGCCTGAGGCAGGTAGCTAGTGAGGCACCTGATTCTCAGGGTAAGGGGGAATCTGTATACTGGGACAAAGGGTTACTGTATAGAGAGTGGACCCCTGAGGAAGGGCTAGAAGGTGAAAGGGTACAGCAGTTGGTATTGCCTAGAGCCTACCGTCTGGTACTTCTAGCCATAGCCCATGATAGCAGGTCATATGGGCATAAAACGTACAAAGAGATGTATTCTGCAGAACTTCTATTGGCCTGGAATTTCCAGAGATGTAACATGGTACTGCAGGACCTGTGAGTAATGCCAAATGGTAGGCAAGGCAGGAGACAAGGTGAGAGCTCCTTTGATGCCTTTGCCTGTGATTGAGGATCCATTTCAGAGGGTAGCTATGGATATTGTGGGGCCTATGAGTACCCCAAGTTTCATAGGCAAAAAGTATATCTTAATGGTAGTGGATTATGCTACACAATACTTTGAGGTAGTGGTTCTGTCCTCCACTGAGGCAGAAAAGGTGGCAAATGCTTTGTTAGAGGTTTTCAGCAGGGTATGTTTCCCAAAAGAAATACTGATTGACAGAAGTGCCAATTTCATGTCAGACCTGCTGGCTTGTCTGTGGGAGTACTGTGGGATGAAGCACCTGAAGACTACCCCTACCATCCCCAGACTAATGGTCTTGTTGAGAGGTTAAACTCTGCAATCAAGTCCATGCAACTGACATTTGCAGACCAGTTTAATAGGGAGTGGGACAACTATTTGCCCCATATGTTGTTTGCTTACATAGAGATTTCTCAGGAATTCACAGGTTTTTCACCTTTTGAGTTGTATGGGCATAGGGTGAGGGGACCTCTAGATTTAATTCGAGATGAGTGGGAAGGTGAGTGTGAATCTCACAAGGAGTCTGTTGTGGCATATGTCCTAAACCTCATGACAAGGCTCAAGGAACTCATGGGGTTGGCCAAGAGAACCTGGCAGAAGCCCAACAACAGAAAAAGGTGTGGTATGACAGGGCTGCTCGAGCTAGAGAGTATGCTGTAGGGTAGCAGGTAATGGTTCTCATTTCTGTCAATCACAACAAGCTGCAAGCAGCTTGCGAGGGACCCTACAAAGTAGTAAGAAAAATTATGTTAACTACATCGTACAACTGCTAGGCAGGAGGCAGGACCACAAATTGTACCATATTAACATGATGAAACCTTACCATGATAGGGAGGCCCTTGTGCTGTGCATTTGCAATGGATTGCAGGAGGAGTCTGAGGGAGATCTGGTGATTGATCTCCTCAGTGGAAGGGGTAGCAATGTCCCAGCAGCTATCTCCTACCCAGGTTCGAGAAATCCGAGCAGTGTTACAGAAGTTTGGGGACATGTTCACTGGGAAACCAGGGTGCACCCACCTGGTGCAGCACCAGGTTGATACAGGTCCCCAAATGCATATTAGGCAGGCCCCTTATAGGTTGCCTGAGAGAGTCAAACATACTCTGAATAAGGAGATACAGGAAATGTTGGAACTAGGGGTGATTCAAGAGTCCAACAGTCACTGGGCCTCCCCAGTGGTGTTGGTGCCAAAGAAGATGGTAGCACCTGGTTCTGTGTGGATTGCAGGAAATTAGTCACACAGAGTCAGATGCTTACCCCATGCCTAGGACAGATGAAGCCCTAGAGCAGCTGGGTGGGGGTAAGTATCTTACAACCATTGATCTTACCACAGCTTCCTGGCAGGTGCCCTTAACTCCCAGTGCTAGAGAGAGGTCAGTCTTTGTGACTCCTTTTGCCTTGTATGAGTTCACAAAGATGCCCTTTGGAATGAAAAATACCCCAGCAACTTTCCAGAGGCTGATAGATCATATCCAAGCAGGAGCAGGAGGGTTTGTCCTTGCTTACCTAGATGACATTGCCATCTACAATCATTCCTGGCAAGAGCACCTTCAATGTGTCAGAGTGGTGTTGGGCAGACTTCAGAGGGCAGGGTTGACCATTAAGAGCAGCAAATGTCAGGTAGGTATGGCAGAGTTCTCCTACCTGGGACATAGAGTGGGGAGTGGTAAGATCAGGCCAGAAACTACCAAAGTAGTAGCCATTCAGGCATGGCCTGCACCTGTTACCAAAAAGTATGTGAGGGCATTCTTAGGGACAGCAGGGTTACTACAGAAAGTTCATCCCCAGTTACAGTGCCATAGCTGCTCCTCTCACAGACCTGACAAGAAAGAACAGGCCAGATAAGGTAGTGTGGACCACAGCATGTAAGCAGGCATTCCAGAAGCTTAAAGACATTTTGGGAGGACCGCCTGTGTTAGCCAGTCCAGATTACAGCAAATAATTTGTTGTGCAGGTGTGTTTTGAACCATGGGGTGGGGGCTGTACTTAGTCAGATTTCTTCAGAGGCAGAAGAGCACCCAGTGATTTATCTCAGTCATAGGCTCCAACCCAGGGAGGAGTGCTATGCAGCTTTAGAAAAGGAATGTCTAGCCATAGTGTGGGCACTGCAGAAACTTCAGCCTTATCTGTATGGAAGAAAATTCATGGTAGTGACAGATCACAAACCCTTAAATGGTTAAACAAAGTCAGGCAGCAAAATCCCAAGTTGCTAAGATGGAGCCTAGGGTTGCAAGCATATGATATGTTTGTGAAGCACCACAGTGGGATTAGCAATGCCAATGCAGATGGGCTCTCACGATAGGGAATGGAGTAAAGTATACTCCGATAGACCTAACCATCTTAAGCAATGTTTCTTAAGGGTCACTTGAAAAACTAGCTTGAGTTCTCCAGGGGGGAGATGTGTGAAGATAGGTAAAGGCTGCCAGCCTAGCCAGATAGAATTTTGTAGATAATTCTGTCATTTGTAAATATTAATATAAACCACAGGCTTGTTCTCTTAAATGGGAAAAAATGCTGTTAGATGTGGAACTGCAAAAATGTAACAACAGTGCACTCTGCTGTAACAAAGCTGACAAGTCAATTCTTTGATGTCAAAACTCAGAGCCGATATGTCTGGATGAAGGAATTCTGCCTATTGTTTTGAGGCCAAAGTTAAAGGAGTACCGCACCCACAGACTGAAAAAAACATGTTTAAAACATCATGGCATGATGTTTCCTACACTTTAACAGCACTCTGGGATTATTTACAGGATTTTAAATATTTTTATATGTAATTCCAGACTCTGACCACCTGGAGGCTGGCATATTGATGTGGTTTGGATAAATCAGGTTGCCATCCAGTATCCCAGAAATCAATGTTTGGCTCAAAAATGTTACATCATGCAGGCCTCCGTTTGCCTAAAGTTCCTGCCATTTCATAGATGCTGCATGCATACAAAGTACTGAGTAAAATAGAACAGTGTAAGTAACATTCCCTGCTGCTGGATGACTACTTAAAACAGAAACAGTGCAAATGCCACAGAACACACTCAAAGTGCTGTTTACTGCTGCCTTTTTTTCTAATTTAGTTTAAATGGCACTAATTTGTGAGACAATGAATTCCAGTCCATTTACTTCTCCCCTCCCCCATAACACTTAGCCTCCCTAGCTGTCAAAGTCCTAAGGGTAATTTGACCTGGTAATTCCATTGATTGGCAGATCTCAGCAGGGTGCTTGCCTCATGTAATTTAATCTTTGATCTAGCATTTCCTTTGTTAGAGGGGACTTTTTTTGTTGCACTATAGCCATGGCTTTACTTGACTGCAATCACATCCAGTAAGGTCTTGCACCAAGGAAATAAAGAATAAAACATTTATACTATTAACCAGTTTAGATCTTTATTAATTTAAGTGTTAAGGTATCACTTCATGCTTCCACCTTGTTAAAAATTGAGATTTATATGTGCAAAGTGTGTTGGTATGCAGTGTTTGCCTTCATATGTTTTTACTCCACTGGTTGGTTTGCAAAAAAAACCTTTTGCGGTGTCTTTGGATTTGTCTTTGTACATACAAACCACATTGCTATATTTTCCCCTTCCTTTTTCTTGTGTCCAGAAGTCACTTATAACAAAGTAAATGTTTTATTGTTTTTTTTTAAATAAAGGACATCAAGGTTAACTTACCTTGAATCAGATAATGGATGCCACTGCAAAGAATCAGTGTTGAAATATTTGTGCATGGACAAAATCCCTTACTAAATCTATTTGCCAGCATCCAGTTCAATTGGTGCTATGGCTTTAATATACTGGTGTGTTTGCTCATGCCTTCCAAATATCTCCACCATTACATACCAGTTTTGCAGTGTAGTAACCACCTGACATGCCCATACACCTTTAGCCATCAATATGCAGCTACTCCTGTTCATGTGAGTATGTGAATTCATTTTCAGACTTAAGGTGTGGAAGCTGCACTGAATAATTCTAGGTACTTGTTCAGGTTTCACATGGTGCTTGCTTAGAGCTACTCTCATGTTAAGCCACTATGAATATGTTGCAGTGCCACCTCTGATACCACGGTAATGTTTTAATCTTTCTATTCCCGCACTGCACACTAGCAGTATCTGGTGCAAATACAACAGAGAAGTATGCAAGTGATGCACCACCTAAGCATTGTTTGCCGTGCAGAATGTACAAGTATGCATACCAAATTTCTGTGTTTCCAAACATCAGTGTTACTACACTACTACTGAATAAAATGAACAGCACTAAGGCTGAGGGAAGGACAAGGGAGCCATGACATCACAGAATGGGTGGGGCTTATAATTTTAGTTAGAATCAGATGACGGCTGTGGTAATGTCACTTTGGGGGAGGGAACAGATTAAACAAAAAAAAAAAAAAAAAGTACCTGCACTGCCTGGCCTCGATGATGTCAGTAATTGGGCGACTCCAGCAAGCTTTATTCAAACGTGAGAGAATCATTTTGTAAGTGAAACCATCACAGTATGAGAAGGTAGGCTTCTGTTACAGAAGTAAGGGGAATTATAAAAAATGTAAATGCTTTATTGTTGTTGCTTTACAGAGGATAATGTAAATAAGGAGGAAAAGGGCCGTGAAGTTGAGGAATACATTAGAGAAACCTGTTGTACTCCTTTAATGGCTAGAATTTGCATTTTCTTTTATTGCTCTGGTTCCTGACCAGCTGCAAGATCAAAGGGGCTATTAACCTCTGAGAGTATGTTAGCTTGGGAACCAGAAAGAAATGATGTCATCTGAAATGAATCAGTGGCACTGTGTTATCAATTTAAGGAGAGAAAGAATGAGAGCATTTGTCTTGAGAACATCCAACATCACCAGCACTGCCTGTGTCTGTATGCAAGTAAGATTTTAGGCTTTAGTGTTTTCTTTTAGATATAGCTAGGAAATAGGAAGATTAGACTAGTTTGTTTTTCTGTGATGTCAGAACTTTTCTATGGTATTATATTAAGTATTTATCTCTGAATTCTTGACTAGCACTGTGTAGTAATAAGGATTGTCTTGTGTTTTTATTATTTCAACTGTGGCTGTTTTGTGTAGAGATAATTTAAGCTCTAAGAGCACATTGCATGTATATAGTGATACTGTACCAAGTCACTCCAAATATGCTTTGCTGTTCAGTTACACTTACCATTTGGATAATAATATTGCACAGTATAATTGGATACCCTTTCATAAGGGCCTTTGAGTAGCTGATAAATATTAGCTGGGTGGTGGCAGTGATTTATACCGGGTCTATATTACATTGTCTAAGTTTTACAACACCAATCACATCAACCGCTACTTAAACATACCAACTCTGAGGTCGCACTACAATGTAGGAAAGGGAAACCTTCCCTTTCCTGGGCCTAACTCCATTAAAGTGCAATCTTGGAGTTGGTATAGTTAAGTAGTGGGGGGTCAGGGGGGCTTGCTCCCCTGCTTACAGCAGTTACTTTTTTTTTGTTTTTTGTTTTTTTTTGTTTTTTTTACATTTTCAAAGTTTCAGGACTTCTATCATATGGTATAGACCAGATGGTGTTCGAAGTTCTGAAATTTTGATAATGTAATATAGACCCATTTATACTGTATAGTCTGGGTAAAAGGGGCTCAGTTGAAGAACCTGTGTCAACCTTCCCCAGGAGTGTCTGTGTGGTTGTATAAACTCTTATCTCAAAATGTGTGTGTGTCAGCTACTTGGGCAGGGACACGAAGCACTGGTTGGACAGAGAAGGTGCTGGAGGTCTTAGCTTGCCCACTAGGCTGAGATCTGGACCTTATAGTTGTGCCAGTGGGAAGCCAGCCCCAGACTGACTGTGATCTCTGTGTGTGCTGGTAAGGGAAATTCTGTGTGTGTATTTATTATCCTTTCCCTATATAGATGCTCCTCACTGGTGTTAGTGGTGAGGATTGAGGCTCCTTGATTGCTGGGCCAGTGCATGGGTGTCACACCCTGAATATGATATTTCTGCAGGAATTGAAATCTTACTATAGAAATATAAAAAAGAAGGGGGAAGCATTACTGGAAACTGTGAATCACACTAAAATTCAATATGTGTCTGTTCTATTACTGTTTTATCTAAAACCACCATAGATTCACAGGTTCATAGCAGGTTACTAGCCATGTTAATCCCAAGTATCCCCATTTGTTCTTTTTTGGATAGTTCGCAGAATTAATTTTATGAATAGAGCAGGTCTGCAATCAACACTGACTACCCCTATCTATGAGGGACATCGGTGCCAACCAGGGACAAATTTGTGTTCTCCCATCCAATTATCTAGGTTGCATTTGAATAGAGTCAGTGAGGAGTTCTGTTTTATGTGAATATGTAATCTATTCCAGAGAAGCTGCAGTCTCTGTTAGACTATCTGTCTCTCTAGCATGATCTGTTAATGTCACAAGTTAGGTTAATATCCCTAAAGTGAGTGCCTCTTGAACCACTTTACTAATGGATGTACAGCATTTCCATCAGGGCAGGACTGGAGATTGCACTATTGGTCAGCACTGAGCTGTAGTATATAGCTGACCTGACACTGCATGTGTCTCTTAGGAACACATTTGTACTGATGTTCACCATTTAGCCTGTACGAGAAAGTCCTTACTGAATTTAATGTTTCCAGAAGCATTTACTCGTATGTAAACGTTAAAATGAAAAAAAAAAACAACCTATAATTAGTGCTATATTCTAAGTTGCAATATAGTTAAAACTGACAAAGGTTTTAAAAAGTATGAAATCAATGTAATAAAAATATATTTACTGTAAATCAATAAATACAAAGTATTATTTTCATATGTGGATAAAATGTTGTATTCTCTTTTGCTGGAAGTTCTTCAAGAATAATCCTAATGTATTGTGATGATAGCTATATTTGAAATGACAATGTAGCACTTATAGTATTTTGCAGAAAAGGAAATAATTTTTGTATGTAGCCATGAACAAATTGAATAGTTAGCTTCATCTATGAGGAACTGACTCCAAAATTTAATCTCATATTGGAATCAAGTTAAGTATGCAAGCCATAGTGTGTTGTAAATAATAGCTCATTGCAAACTGTACTTTATGTGTTTGAAGAAGCATTTGTAGAGGAACCTGAAATACTATGTTGTATGTTAATATTGCAGTTTTGTTTAACAATTTACAATGGTTCTAAGAATGTAATGATGTAGTAATTCAGTTTACTTAAATTTATATGCACACCTCTTCCTACTTCTCTTTAATTACATACTAATTGTAAATATAAATTTAATTGACATTGTTCTAAATTGTAGTAGCTCCCAAATGAGCTTTGAGGGTAGCAGTTCTCTGATGATTTGTTTCTATAGCACGTTTTTGTAATAGCAAAAGATAAATAATAGATAATCCATGGATATGTTATTTAGCTAAGTTCTTAGAATACACTTGTCTGCTGAGGGTTAAAGATCCTACTTACCAAAGCATTACTGTGTCAACAGTGATATCCTTTTTTTCTTATTATTAGAATTGTATGGTCATGGAATTTGTTTATATAGGTTTAGGGGTGTGACAAATAGTCCCTAACATTGTGGGATGTAATGGGATGTTTTTCTGAACGCAGACACATTTATAAATATTTTTCACCCATTTTGGTAAAGATAGTAGCTCAGGACTAAACATTGTATATTCATGTTGGAAGCACTAGCAACACCAGTCAAAAATCAATCTATCAATGTTTGATAGCTGCTTTTAGAATCAGTTTATTAGATGTACAATTATCTCATTTTAATAAACCATTACCTGTTAGAAATTCTGTCAGGAAATATACAAACTTTTGCCTTTAATTTGCTGACAGTTTACATGTTCACTTTTTTTGTTAAATGCATATTTGGTTGCTAGTTTTACATTGTTGTTTTATTAGATATTTCTATGATGTATGCTTATTCTTCTAATTCTATAAATAATCACATATAAATACATTTAAATGATATAGTTATCACATTTAGAAAAGCTATGTTGCTTTTCTAAATTCAAATCAAGCTTACAACTTTTAACATTATAATAATGAAGTATATGTACAATTATCTAGGTAGAATGGGCTTAGTTGTGTATAAAATATATGGTTAGAGGGATTGCTTGGATGGTATCTACTCAAGCAAGAGGATTTACACCTCATAGTGTTGGGTATTAGGTTTTTTAATTTTTCAAGTTATGACTGTTTGGTGTCTACCAGAAGTGTAAATAGATCTTTAATCTATGTTTATTGGATATTTCTCTAATTCCATATATACTATCTCACAATTTTATGCATATAACGTTCTCTGAATTTCTTACTTAATATGACTATGAAGTGTATATCTGTCAATGTTAATGGTCTAAATAATAATATTAAAAAGAAAAGTTTATTCAAATACCTCAACTTGTATAAACCTCAGTATTTCATCAAGAAACACACCTTTAAAAGAGGACATGAATAAATTAAATTTACATAATTACACAGTTTTAGTAAGTTCACATTTTAAACAGAAGAAAAGGGGAGTAGCTGTTTTACTTAGAGACACTTTATCAACCAGAATCATCAATACTTTCTGCGATTCTTCTGGCATGTTCTGCTTAGTATCTCTTGAAATAAACAAAAACATCTATACATTTGTTAATCTATATTGGATTCCTGAAGTTGGGGTTAAAAAAGTCAAACATCAGTTTGACGACATAATTCATTATGCTAAAGGATGTTCTTCGTGTTTCACTGTTGCAGTCATTACATTAGGGTAATCCTGCTGGCAGGTTGCCCTCAGTCGGCCTGAATTCCAAAGTCCTGGGTACTGCGTCGGCTGCTGTCACCCCTTCCCTGACATCAGGTCGTCAGGGGTATAAAAGAAGTAGCCAAAGCCATTTTCTTCAGTCTTTCTTGCCGTGCAGTGCCTGAAGCAGAAGCAGTTTGCAAGTGCCGGTCAGCCGACTCCTGAGATTTTCGTGTTCGAATTTCAGATCCGAAGTCTTCAATAAAGCTAAGTACCCCATTGGGGAAACTTTTTTCTTGCTCCAGACCGATGTCAGAAAAAGTAAATAATTATATTTCTTGTGGAAAGCAAATACCTCATAAGGATTTTCATTCTTACTGTATTCCTTGCGTAGGCCCTGATCACAAAGTTTCTAGTTGTCAGTTTTGTGCTAGATTTAACCAACGCACTATTCAGCGCCGGTATGATTTTGCTTTAAACTATTTTGGACGCCGGTTTAATTATCTATAAATGTCGTCGGATAGCCATCCGGCTACCGGAGTTCACAAAAAATGCAAAGAAAAGGAGAGAGATAAACAACCAAGGCCCAAAACCGATGAAGCTTCAACTAAGCCTGTCGCCAGTTCACCTGTTCTCAGTGAGGTGCTTTCGCAGCCCCTGACACCCGCTACTTTAGAGTCGCAGCCCGCTACTGACCCCCACGTGCAGTTGGCCATACCACTGGAAACTGAAGGTATTGGAGCCTCGGATACTATTCCTTCAGATGGGTCTGGAGCCACTTAGCAGGCACGGGCTTCTGAGGGTGTTTTCAGACCTAAACATCTTTACATTAAACTGACTTCAGCTTCAAAGGCAAAGACTAAAGGACCTTCTAAAGCAAAGAAAGAAACTGAAGAGCTACGTGGTCAGGCCTCTATGCACAAAAAACAGATGCTCAAAACGGCCGAAGACTTGATTACCTTGATCAGGGGTTCCCTTCCCCCTCCTGATAAGAGGCCTAGGCAAGAGACTGACTATGAATCTTCAGATCAGATTTCCATTTCTTCTGATTCCTCTTCTGATCCCTCTTCTGATCAGGAATATTCTCTTCCACACTATGAGGATTCTGATGCTGAATAATCTATCCCTTCAGCCTCTCCTCCAGAGGACTATTCTTTTGGTGAAACCTTGCATACCATGAGGGAGCATTTCCACTGGGAGAGCCAAGATTTTTCAGAATCTAAAAAGAGGCTCAGGGATTTCCTTTTACTACCTCAACACAGGCCACTAGCCATTCCACCTGTGTTAGACATTGTAGATGATGTGTTTTCGGTGTCTAGTCTTACCCCTGACTCCTTACCTCCAGCTCCTGTTAAGCCTGACAGATATTACAGGGTTCCTGACTCTCATAAATTCCTTTTTAAAAACCCTGCTGCAGACCCAGAAACTATTTCTCAGGGTCCCAAAGGAGTTAAGGCTTCCACTGCAAAAACCCCTACAACCTCTGAGAGATTCTAGGGCACTGGATAGATGGGGAAAAAAGGTTTATACATCTGCTACCTTGGCTATAAGGGCCTTAAACTGTCAGTTTCACATGCTCAAATATCAGCAACATGTCATGGCATTGCTTAAACAGAAAATGTTGTTAAACACTGAATGTGCAGAAAACAAAGAAATGCAGGATTTATTGTATGCAGCTGAACAAGTTGGAAAGCATACTTTGCAATGTGGTTTTGATTGTTTGGAGGCCTCCTGCAGGGCCGTAGTTACAGGCTCTGTAATTAGGAGGCATGCTTGGTTAAAGGAACAAAATCTGCCTGATCATGTCAAAGTTAAATTATTAGATGCACCTTTACAGCATGATACTTTGTTTGGTGTTAAGGCCGAAGAGGTGTTAAAGAAAATGGAGGACAAAGCTAAATCTATGCAAACGGTCAAAGATTTTTTTACAGGTATAGCCACCTAAGTTTAGCAGACACTGGCCAACTAAGAATTGGTCCTTTCTTGTGTCAGACAGACCTCAAAGGGGCAAATCCAGACACCCTAGAGGCAGATCCCAGGCGCAAGGTTCAAACAGGTCAAATCAATGGGGTGCTTCTACCTCCAAAGTTGGAGAAGACAAATCACAACCATACAGGAAACAGTCCCAATGACTTCTCCCTGCCTGCACCAAGCAGTTATCTCCTGGCAGCACCCTTAGGGGGAAAATTAGTACTTTTTTCTCAAAACTGGCACATTATAACCCAGGACAAGTGGGTTCTAAATGTCGTGTCACAAGGCTACAAGTTCCATTTCCATACCCTGCCAAAGGCAAATGGTTGGCCAGATCTGCTAGAAAATCAATGGGCAGAGGCACAAAAACAAATCTCATCCCTCATGGACATGGGAGCCATTCAACAAGTACCAGAGCAAGAGCAGGGACAAGGATTTTATTCAAGATTGTTCTTGGTACCCAGAAAGGACAAGGCCTGGAGGCCAGTACTGGACCTATCTATTCTGAACACATTCCTGGATATACCAAAATTCAAGATGTTGACCTTGCAGCTGCTTCTGCCCATGCTGGGCAAGAACACTTGGCTTGTGACTTTAGACCTAAAAGAGGCATACCTGCATGTCCCAATCAGACATATATGCAGAAGATACTTCAGATTCAAGGTTGGCTCAATGCATTACCAATTCTCTGCACTGCCCTTTGGCTTATCTACTGCGCCCAGGGTCTTTACAAAGTGCCTGGCACCAGTAATTGCATTCTGCAGACAAAGAGGAATACAAATTTATCCTTATTTGGATGACTGTCTAATTCAAGCAGAGAACAAGGACATTCTTCTACAGCATCTAGCATTTGTGAAAAGACTTCTAACATGCCTAGGGTACACAGTCAATGAAAAGAAATCAAAACTAGTACCCTCTCAAGAGATAATGTTCCTGGGTGGAAGCTTAAATACAACTGCCCAGATGGCTTATCTCACACCAGACAAACAAAGGCAACTGACTACCTATTTCAAAACGTTGGCAACAAAGGCCCAGTTATCTGCAAGACAAATTCTGCAGGCTTTGGGCTTCATGGCATCCTGCATCCTACTAATTCCATATGCAAGACTGCATATGAGGAAACTTCAATGGTACTTAAAAAGTGTTTGGACTCAACATTGCCACAGCCTGGAAACTATGATTACTCTCATTCCCTGCCTGCAACATGAGTTTCGATGGTGGCAAAGGCTTGTCACCAAAACAAGGGACAGCCATTCACACTACCCCCAGCCAGGCAGACACTAACAACGGATGCATCAGATTATGCCTGGGGGGCCCACATGGCAGGAAGATGCATTCAGGGCACATGGACCAAATGCATCTACATATCAATCAAAAAGAGATGCTAGCTGTTCAAAATGCCCTGATAGCCTTCAAGGACCTACTTCATCCAGGACAAGTACTGATAAAGACAGACAACACCACGGTCATGTGGTATATAAACAAGCAGGGGGGCACTCATTCTTACCCCCTTTGCAGACTGGCCATGACTTTGTGGGACACAGCATTGACTTACCAAGTACATCTGCAGGCACAATTCCTGCCAGGAAGGAAAAATACTCTGGCAGATTTAACTAAGCAGAAACCTCATGGATCCCCACGAGTGGCAGCTGGATCCACAAGTCTTCAGCATGATAACAAGGAAATGGGGATGCCCGGACATAGATCTATTTGCCTCCCCTCACAACTACCATCTAAAAAGATTCTGCACAAGGATTTATCACAGACAAGCATGGAAAGTGGACGCCCTATCTTTCAGCTGGAAAAAACTATCAGTATATGCCTTTCCCCCTCGGCCTCTCCTTCCCATGATACTCCTAAAGGTCAGACAGGAGAAGCCAAAGATGATACTGATTGCCCCAGACTGGCCCTGCCAGTACTGGTATCCAATACTAAGGAACTTGTCTCAATGCCCAGCTTGGACCTTACCTCAAATACCTCATTTACTGTCCCAGCAAAACAATCAGATCCTGCACAGCCAACTCAGGACTTTAAACCTGGCAGCATGGCGGATAATGTAGTCATACAAAACACACCTCTCAGTAAAGCTGTGATGGATGTCATTTTGGAAGCCAGAAGGCCTAGTACTAGAAAATCTTATGCTAGAAAATGTAAGAGATTCTGTGCTTGGAACCAGGCACAAGGAACTGATACAGCTGTGCCAAAAATTCCTCAGATTTTGCAATACCTAACTGAGATGCTGGACAAAGGCCTATCTTTTTCATCTATTAAAATTCATGCCTCTGCCATTTCAGCTCATTACAATGCAGAGCCACCAATCTTTTCTCATCCCTTATTAAAGCAGTACCTCAGAGGAGCCAAAAATTTAAGGCCTCCAAGGAGATCACCAGTGCCTGCATGGGACCTCAACTATATCTTGGAAAAACTGAGCCAGCTGCTACTGCTGATATAAAGTTTTTCTCTTGGAAAACAGCTCTGCTCCTAGCAATAACTTCTACAACATGGGTTTCAAAGCTACAGGCATTCATGGCTGTGGAACCTTTTATCATTTTTTATCCAGACAGGGTCTCTCTGAGGACAAACCCAACATTTATGCCTAATATAGTGTCCAGTGTGGCTCTTAACCAAACTATACACCTGCCAACTTTTTATCCAAATCCACAGAACAGGAGGAGAGAATTCTGCATTCTTTGGACGTACACAGACTGCTTAGATTCTACTTAGACAGAACCAAAGTTTTCAGAAAGACGGAGCAATTACTAGCGACATATGCTGCAGGATCACAAGGAAAGGCTATCTCAAAGCAGACTGTTTCAAAGTGGATAGGCCACTGCATTCGTTTTTGCTATGTACACCATGGCAAGCCAGTGCCTAAGGGCATTAGGCCACATTCAACCAGCGCTGCAGCCACTTCAGCAGCCTTTCTCAGGGGAGTACCTACCAAGGACATTTTAGAGGTGGCTACCTGGAGTTCAGTGCACACCTTTACAAAGCACTATCATCTGCCATTCTACTCTAAATCCAGGGAAGGCTTTGCCACTGCAGTTCTGCGAGGCCTCATTGCCGCTACTAATGCTGTGTAGCTCCAGCCTCCCAACTATAGCTTTGGGACTCTACCCAAATGTAATGTCTGCAACAGTGAAACACGAAGAACATAGTACAGTTGTGTACACTTACCATAAATGTAGATGTTTGAGTGTATTCACTGTTGTAGTCCCGGTTACCCACCCGCCATCCCCCTTTTCTTCTGATGGAACCTATCTTTCCTTCTCTGATTTAT
The DNA here is from genome assembly GCF_019279795.1 of Protopterus annectens. Taxonomy (NCBI): domain Eukaryota; kingdom Metazoa; phylum Chordata; order Ceratodontiformes; family Protopteridae; genus Protopterus; species Protopterus annectens. The sequence goes on from NC_056732.1 coordinate 1,734,114,477, forward strand.
ACAACCTATGTGGTGTATTTGCCTGTAGATGAAGGTAAAGTATATATTGGTGCATGTAATTATATATATATAAATTTTGGCAACCCTTTTAGGGGCACCTGACATCTGGGGCAAGAAAAACTGAAGAAAATGATGTCGGCTGCTTCTTTTATACCTCTGACAACCTGATGTCAGGGAAGGGGCAACAGCAGCCGATGCAAGACCCAGGACTTTGGAATTCAGGCCGACTGAGGACAACCTGCCAGCATGATTACCCTAATGTAATGACTGCAACCATGAATACACTCGAACATCTACATTTATGGTAAGTGTACACAGCTGTACTTTCTTTAATACTGGCAGGTGATTTTAATTGCATTGTGGATTACAAAGATACTGATACAGAGTGCAAATGTAAGAATATTGCCACGTCAAGAGTGCTTTTGAAATTCATGGATACTGTAGTTATTAAGGACATTAATGAATTTGCAGACTCAAACTCATTACTTTTTACATTTTATTCACATCGATATAATTTGCCTTCTAGAATAGACAGGCTATACATTTCAAATGAGCTAACAACAAAATTAGATGGGATGAAAGTTATAGCATGCCCACTATCAGACCACAGTGCAATAATATTTGATATAGATGTTGCCTATCACCATAATACCTATGTATATAACAAATTTAAGAGTTCAAAAAATTCTATGTAAATGAAACAAGGAAATTTCTTGAAATAAATACTACTAAAAATATATATATATATATATGGGACTCTAAAATCATATATTTATGGTAGAGTTTTATCTTGGCTTATTAATAAGAATAAATTATGGAACAAAGATATGTTAGATCTACAAAATAAAGCAGATAAGCTTAAATTAAAAATACAGAAAGGTAATACTGATCTAACACCAGAACTTGAACAAACTAACAATAAATATTCTGAAATACGTCATCACAAAACTATGATTAACTTTGAGAAAATTAAACTCTTACTCTAGGAATTCTACTAACCAAAGACAATTAGTGAACAAACAAAAAATATTAAATTCAAACAAATAAAAGATCTTCACATACCAAATACAAAGAAAAAAGTGGCCAATCTAACATTTTTGAAGCATTTAGAGGTCATTATGATGCACTTAAATCATCAAATCCTGGAATCTCACCAACTAATGATATTAAAAAGTTATTTAATGCATTTATCGTAATTAGATTAACACAGGACCAAATAGACCTTATTGATAAACCAATCACTATGATTGAACTAAAATCACAAATTAGTAAAGTGAAAACAAATAAAGCCCCAGGACAGGATAATGTTTTACCCAAAATCTATAAATTATTGACAGGCCAACCTTAACCTTTACTTTTAAAGTATATGCAACAGTCAAAAAATAAATAAATAAACATACCCCCTTTTGTAAATATTCTTTAATATCCTCAATTATAAAGCCAAGTAAAGATGATAAACTTTGTTCCTCTTATATACCTATATCTTTATTAAACATAGACTATAAAATGTTTATGGCAATTTATGCTTACAAAATTAAACATTTTCTTCCTTTGATAATACATGAAGATCAAACAGGCTTTGTAAAAGGAAGAAATACTTATGATAATATTAAAACAATCCTTACTTTAATTGATAATGTTAAGTTTCAACCCATAGTTCTGACTATAGTTAGTTTAGATATTAACAGTGCCTTTGATTCTGTAAACTGGAATTATCTATTTTTAGTTTAGATGAATATAATTTCCAAAAGCTTTTTCTATACTAATTAAATCATTATATGAAAATTCTCTGGCTTATGTTAAGTTAGGATCACATAGGTCTAACCCTATTGCAGTCACCAAAGGAACTAAACAAGGCTGCCCAGTGTCACCACTGTCATTTGCTTTATTGATAGAACCGTTTGCGAATTGTGTCAGACTAGATGTTAATATTAAAGGTATACACATTTCTAGAGGCTTAAACTTGAAACTTCAGTTGTTTGCAGATGACATTCTACTAAACATGTCTAATAAGAATCATTCTTTAAAAGCACTGTTTAACACAATGGCTAATTTTCAAAGCATTTCTGGTCTTCAGTTTAAGGAAAATAAAACTAAAATTCTTCTCTTAAAATGTAAAAAAAATACATATAATAAACAAAAAGTTTTCCAAATATGTAGTGTCTGGTTTAAGCTAATGTTGTCCAGTTGGAACAAATGTTTATTTACAATGGAAAATAGGTTATTTCTGATTAAAGCAATTGTATTATCTAAGATGTTGTATCTCATACAAGTTCTATCTCTCCCTCCTCCTAAACACATTATTCAAGAATATAATAAATTGATATTAAGTTTTTTTATGGTTCCCCAGTAAACCTCAAATTGCTGTAAATAGTAATTTGATGGCTTGGGAGGATTAAAACTTGTTGCGTCTGACAAGAATGAGAACTATAACTCCTGCCCCACAGCATACTCTCTAGCTTGAGGATTTCTGTCATACCAGACATTTTTCTGCTGTTGGATTTCTACCAGGTTCTCTTGGGTCAAACCCATGAATTCCCAGAGCCTTGTCCTGAGGTTTAGCACATATGCCACAACAGACACCTTGTGGGATTCACACTCACCCTCCCACTCACCGTGAATCAAATCTACAGGTCTCGTCACCCTGTGCCAATACACCAACTCAAAGGGTGAAAAACCTGTGGATTCCTGGGGCATCTCTCTCTGTAAGCAAACAACAGATGGGGCAAATATTTGTCCCACTTCATCTTAAACTGCTCTGCAAATGCCTGTAGTATGGTCTTTAGTGTAGAGTTTAACCTCTCCACAAGACCATTAGTCTAGAGATGGTAGTGGGTGGTCTTTAGGTGCTTCACCCCACAGTGCTTTTAAAGATAAGTCAACAGGTCTGACAAGAAATTGGCACCTCTGTCAGTCAGTATTTCTTTTGGGAAACCTACCCTGCTTAAAGTCTCTAAGAAAACATTTGTCACCTTTTCTTCCTCGCTGGAGGACAGAGCCACCACATCAGGGTATCTGATAGTATAATCTACTACCACTAGGATGTACTTCTTCCCTGTGGAACTTAGAATACTCAGAGGCCCTACAATATCCATAGTTACCTTCAGAAATGGTTCCTCAATCCAAGGCATCAGAGGATTTTTCATCTAGTCTCCTGCATTCCCTACCATTTGGCTCTGCTCACAGGTCCTGCAGTACCCTATTATATCTCTGGAAATCCCAGGACAATAAAACTTCTGGATAATGCTTCTCTTTGTATGCTTTATGCCCATATGACCTGCAAAGGTAATGTCATGGGCTATGGCTAGACTTGCCAAACGGTAGGCTCTAGGCACTACCAATTTCTGTATTCTCTCACTCTCTAGCTCTTCCTTAGGTGTCCATCTCTACACAGTAACATTACCTTGTCCCAGTATACAGATTCCCCCTTTCCTTGATAATCAGGCACCTCTCTGTCTACCTCACTCTACCCTGTAATGTAGGGTCTGAGAGCTGAGCCTGTCTCAACTCTCTCTTTGTAACCCTTCCCAGCTCCCCTTCCACAGGAAGTCAGGTATTCTCTGTCAGTGGTGCCTCACCGTCAGCCTGGGTACTATTACTCACCTCTGCCCTTTCAGTCACTGTATCCAAGGGAACATCAGTACTCACCAGCAGCTGTGGCTCACCTTTAGTCTCACTGCTACAAGGTAGCTCCCTCCCTAAAGTAACCACTTCACCAGTCCTGGCTTCAAGTCTGCAGTCTGTCTGGATCCCCTCCCAGGCTACCAGATCCACATGCTTGTTTCCAAGCCTGACTGCATTAACTGCATTCACACAAGTTACTGCATTATCAAAATCTTTCCCTATCAAGACATCTGCAGGGATATCCTTGAAACCACCTACTTGCTTGCTTCTTTTTCCACCTTCCCAGTCAAGGTGACTCCTAGCCAGAGGTATATGAAATGGGGTCCATCCTAAAGTTCTGACTGGAGTAGACTGCCCAAGTAAGTAGTGCTCCTCTTTAACCACTGCAGGCTTCTCAATGGTTAGGTCAGAGGCTGTCTGTCTCTTAGCAGAGGCCATTTTTCCATCTGTTAACATAAGATATAACCTGTTTTGGTAGTGTGGTACCCTTGCTGTCTCCAAACAACTTACTGCTGGCATTCTGTTATTCCCACTTACTACCTCTCCCACCTTTTGTTCCCCACCTTGCCTCCATGGACATCTATATTCTACATGGCTCCACTGGTTGGATGTAAAACATTTAACATCTGGTCCTGGCCATGTACCTGAACTAGTGGCTTCCCCTGCTACTGGTAGACAATGTTGGGGTGGTTTAGGCTGGCCACCATGGGTTCCCTGAGACACACAAGCAGCACTGGGTATCTCTTTCCTGTGCAGTGATTCCCTGCTTGAAAGGTATATGTCTCCCTTTTTCCCCTACTCATCTGTGGTCCTGCATTTACTATCTGCTAACCACATTTTCATGTCCTCAGGCAAAGTGCTAAGGTCTTGTTCCCTCACCAAAAATCTGTCAGTCCTTCAAAAGTGGTGGCCTGACACCCACTCAACCACCTATGAAAACAAGTGCTTAACTCAGCAATATATTCTCACACACTTTCATCTGCCTTGCATCTATGCTCACAAAACTTTTTCTGTAAGCTTCAGGTGTAAACTTAAAGCATTCTAATAGACATTTTTAACAGTATTATAATTTAAGCAATCAGTATCAGACAATTTAGAAACAGTAGTTACAGCTTTACCATGGAGTAAGGGGGGTCAGGAACCATACCCATATCCCTTGGTCAATATTATACTGTTTACAAATTCTTTCAAACATATGAACAAAACTATCAAAATTATCCCCCTCTGTAAATTATGGAAGAAATCTACTGACCTTTGTTTCTTCTGGGGTTTGGTTACTCACTTCCCCATTACCTCCATGACCCTAGTAAAGAGTCAGAATCTATTTTTTTTATATTCCTTTTGTCTCTCATTTTCTTCAGCCTGCAAACATCTCAGTCTCTCATTTTCTTAGGCCTACATATGTCTCAGTCTCTCTGCTGATTCTAGTTCCAACTGTTTGGCCTACAGTTCTAATCTCTTTAACTCGACAGATTTTTAAATCCTCATTGGAAAGGCTGAACTGTCCATTTTCCAAGAGTTGTATATGACCAATGCCAGTCTGTTTGCCCTCCTGGTTGCTAGTCTGTGATGCACCTGTGACTAAGGCTGCAAACATTTCAGCTTTAGTCAGGTTGGCATGCTGCAGTCCTTTGTCTTGGCTCATCTCAGCCAAATGGCTCCTTGTTATCTTGACATACTCCTCTGCTGATATCCTTGCCTGCTCTCCCTGACTAAGCTAACACAAAATAAATAAAACTATTGTAATATGGAACTCTGAATGTTCACTGTATGGCTGACAGAGAGTACAAACACCTTCTTTACTGACCACTGTTTACAGGGTACAGGAATTCAATATCCACACCCCTGAATCCCAGTATGTGATGTGGTGATCTTATCACTGCCATCCAATAAATGTCATGCCCTACCACTGGACCAGTAATCAAGGAGCCTCAATCCTCATCACTGGCAACAGTGGGGGATGTACATTGGGAGGATGACAAGATACACACACAGTAGTTCCAGATGTAGCTCTCTGCATCAAGTGCAGTTTCTCTTAAGAGCACAAAGAGACCACAGTCAGTTGGGGGGCTTGTTTCACCATCTTTCTCCAGGCCACCAATAAGATTCTGCACTAGCACAGCTGTAGAGTTCAGATCTCAGTTGAGTGGCCAAGCCAAGACCTCCAGCACCTTATCTGTCTAACCAGTGCTTCATGTCCCTGCCCAGATAGCTAACACACACTCTTAGAGGTTTGATTTATACACACACACACACACACACACACACACACACACACACACACACACACACACACACGCACACACACACCCCTGGGGAAGACTGGCACTGGTTTACTAGCTATGCACCCTTTTTGCCCAGACTATTAGGTAGTTATCACTGCAACCATCCAGCTCCTTATTAGCTACTTTAAGGCCCTTAACAAAGGGTTTCCAATCTGACTGTGTAATGTTACTATTAATACAAATGGTAGTTTGACCAAGAGCAGTGCTATTAGGGGTGGCCCACAGTGTCACTAAATAAATATGCAAGTACTCTGAACTTAAACATCTTTAGGCAGATCACCCCCACAATGAAAGGTTTAGATATATTTAATAATAAGTAATAAAAGAACAAGATAGTACTAAATATATATGTATAGTGCCATCAGAGTTCAAAACCACTGGAAATATTTAAAACAACATTGCAGGACAGTCTCAAATAAATGAAAAATATCTAAACTAAGTGTTGCTATATTCCTGACTATATCTTAGACAATCATACTGTTCTCTAGACTGACTTACTCAAAGCAAGGTAGATGTGTAGTGAATGGGTCTTGTCAGGTTTAAGACAAAATACAGAATGCTGTCTCTTTCTAAGAGATTTACGAAATTAATATCTCCAATATTACTGCTGGGATAACTTGCAGAATGCTATCATTGCTTTTCATCTGACTCCTAGTTTCCAGACTCAAAACAACTATTGATGGCAGCTGGTAGTATTTAGCATCTACCTGTGAAAATACATAGACCTCAGATCTTCTGACAGATGGTGGAAGCCATAAAACAATTTACATTCCCCCACGTTTAAAAACAATAAAGAAAACGTCTCACCACAGACATTAAGTGTCCTTGCTGCCATAATGTGATTTACTTTCACCTATTTTTCTGAAGTTAACCTCCTGTATTCCAATTTCCACTTTTAAAATACTACATCTAAAGAGTTCCAATAGTGCATGTATATTTTCTGTTCTATTCCAGTAGAGAATGGTGTGGTTACATTTTATGCACAAACACTTTATATTTTCAACACACGTCTGTACAAGCCTAATTTGATATAAACATGACATACAGTTCTAATACAGTTGTAACACAAGCATCTTATAAGAATCATGTTGATATTCACAAATGACATATAAAATTCCAGATAGCTGTGCTGCAGTATCTCCTTTTATGACACATACTGACTAGAAGAAATTTGGACAGGGAAACAAGGAACTTCCTTCACTCTTCAGCTTATTATAAGAAGTGCTGTCACTGTCCATTGAGAATATGAAGGGGACTGGAGCCAGAGGGTATGCACGCCATGCAGACTGATCACTGCAGTAAGAAAAATAAATGAAAATTGTGGATATTTAATAGAAACAACACAGACTCAAACTAAAAATAATTGTGTTGCTACTGATATAAGCCGGGGAGGACTCAGCTAATATGATACTGAACATATGATGGAGGAAATGGAACTGAAGGGAAAAAAATATATGTATGTTACCCCAGGGGATAGAAAAAGATAAGTACATTTACCAATATTTAGGGGTGAAGCCAGAGGTTCTGAAGTTGAGTAGTAAGTCAGGGAAATGTGAGAAACACCAGGATGATGCTACCACATCAGTAAAGGAAGTGCCAAGAAGAAGTTTCACTACAGACTGTGTCTGAAGAGAGAGAAAAGACTTCAGCAAAAGCTGTCTGAAAAGAAAAGACTGTGCTGATTACTGTTAAAGTGCAACAAAAATGGACAGATAATTTCATAGGTTCATAGGACGATATTAAGCTATTGACCCAGAGGCCCTTATAAGCCTAGCCAAGAATTTCGGCCATGTTCCCACAAAGTCAGCACCTGTTTCCCCTGTCCAGCAAGGACACAGTTGGGGTCCTAGTGTATATTTTCTGTTTCCCATCCAGTTGTCCAGATTTCTCTTAAAAAGGGCTAGTGAGGTACTCTGGTTGACATGGAGAGTGAGTCTATTCCACATATGGGGAAGTCTTTGGGACAGAAATCTATCCCACCAACAAGTTTTATTAATGTCACAGACCAGTTTGAGGCCTTTCACATCAGTTGTGCAAGTGGAATTTGACATATGGATATGCAGCAACTCCATCAGATCTTGGTCTGAGATGACCTTGTATGCAAGACACAGGTCACCTCTGAGCAGCCTGTATGAGACTGAGTAGAGGGACAGTGCTTTTAGCTTATCTGTATAGGATAGGTGTTTTGAGACCCTGGATTTTTCTGGTCAGGAACATCTGTGGTCTGTCCAGCTCCTGCATGTGCCTATCAAGGTACATGCTGAAGGGGTCATTGTACTCAATTATGGGTCTGGTAAGGGAGGAGTACAGGGATGTTATAATCTCCTTGTTCCTGGATGAAATACCCTTACTTATGAGGTGGGCCATGTAAAAAGCCTTCTTTACAATGGAGGCAACATGGTAGTCAAAAGTCAAGTTGCTATCAACCTGGTTGCCCAAGTCCCTCACAACTGATTGTGTGCTTAATACATTAATATTCACATGATAATTAGTAGGGATGCCATTTTGCCCAAAGAGAATAGTGATGCATTTCTTTGCATTCAGTTTGAGGCCATGCTTCTGGCACCAGTCATTAGTTTAGGTAAGGTCCTCTTGGAGGATGTTCAAATCAGTAGGGGAGTTTAAGAAAGCACCCAGCATGCAGTCATCTGTAAACCTGGTCAACCACAGACAACTGGTTTGGCTTGCACCTCAGAAAAGTATTTCCCAAACAGTAGAGGCTCCAAGACTGATCCTTGTGGGTATATCACTTGTAACAGGTCTGCTACTAGAAGCGGCTTTCCCTATTTACACTGAGTGGGTTTTATCAGTGAGCCAGTTAGCTACCTATCTGGTAACATACAGGTTGATGCCTAGCTGGGAGAGGTTATCTGTTATACCTGGGTTAGGAATAGTGTTGGTCTATGGCTAGGTCAAGGTAGACAGTGTGCACCGTCATCCACTCGCCCATGCCTTTGGTGACTGTTTTGAAGAATATGACCAAGTTTAACAGGCATGATCTCCCTTTAACAAAACCAAACTGTGTAGGGTCAAACATTTGAAGTTTGCCAATGTCTGTTTATAAGGTCCATGATAATGCATTCCATGGCCTTGCAGTTCAAGCTAGTTAGGCTGATAGTCCTATAATTGCCTGGGTCAGTGGACGCTCCACCTTTGTGTAGAAAAATGACAGTGGCTGCCCTATGTTTGGCTGGGACAAAGCCAGTGCTCAGGATTTGGTTGAATAAGGTGCCTAATGGTGCTGAGAGCTCATGCCTGAGTTCATGTAGGACACAGTCAGGGATGTTGTCAGGTCCCATACAGGCTGTACTTTTTGTCTTTGAGAAGGCATTAAAGACCTGCTTCCTGGTGATGAGTGGGAGGGAGCAGGTGCTGGCGATGTCCTGATTTACTGATGGAGGGATGGGGGGGTGGTTTTCACTGAACCTGTCTGCCAGCAGGTTGGCTTTATCTACGGCATTTGTGTATGTGGTGTTCTCGACCATGAGTTCAGAGCAGATTTGGGTATTACCTTTGAAATTGCAGACATATGTGAAGAAGTTTGGGAATGGATAGGTATCCAAACATTGCTTTGTTATTGAATACAAGTGAAGGACAGGTGTATGAAATGAGTAATATTCAGCTGGGAGGAGCAGTCTTAACAGACTCTAAAATTTAAGTAATTTTAAGAATAATAGTTGTATGTGGGTACAGAGCAGATAAAGGAAATGTCACTTATTTTCCAGGACTGTAGATTATTTGAAGGTTAATAAAAATTATAACAAGTTAGGAAAAAGGAAAAGATGGAAAATGAAAGAAAAGCTGTGGCTGTGTGCATATTATTACAGTTACAGCGAACGAGCAAAGGAGTTTTACTTAGAGCAGATGTAACTTAAGAACAGAGACAGAAAAGCTGTGGCTGTGTGCATATTATTACAGTTACAGTGAACGAGCAAAGGAGTTTTACTTAGAGCAGATGTAACTTAAGAACAGAGACAGAAGACATTGTTTTCTCAAATACATTAAAGGAGGGAAGAATGGAACTATTGTAATGTTTTCCCAGAACATGTTGCCATTTTGCATAGTTTGGAGAGCATGACACAGTATTTATAATAAGCAAAAAAAAAAAGATTAACAAGTATCTGTGAGACCATGGTTGTGAAAGAAAAGAAATACATAAAACCACAAGCACATGAGGGAATTTTAAAAAGATTAAATCATGGGTGAGGTGCTTGCAAAACTAAGACTAAAAACTTATATACTTATTTTGAAGAAGGTTGATGTGAATGTAGGAAGGCAATTTATGAAAAAGAATACAAGAAACCGTTGAAGCCCAACTATAAAACTGAAGGGAAACAATATGTAACAAAAAAATGATTTGTTTATTGACCAAAAAATGAGAGATATAATGCATAGGCAAAAATGTTTGATTTAATGTAAAAGAGAAGACTTTTATGAGAGATATAAAAAATGAAAGAAGGATATTTAACAATGCAGATCATCATATTAAGGAGTATTTGAATGACTATATTAGATAGCATGTATGAAAAGATTAATATAGTGAGGGTAAGTATTGAAAATATTAGCAAGAGAAACTGAAATTCAGTCCTTTATCCTAGGCTCTACCTCCTTCAAAAGACCTATCACTAGTGGTATAACTCAGGGTTCAGTCCTTGGACTGCTCCTCTTTGGTGTTTACTTCTCAGAGGTGAAAGGTAATATTATGGGTTTGTGGCTCACCAGGTTTTCAGATGATTGCAAACTTGTTGGTATCATAGACTCCCCAGAGGACACAGAGATCCTTCAAGAGGGCCTGTCCCAAATGCCAGTGTCAAAACAATGGACTCAACTAAGTATCAAGAAATGTATAATTTTTTTTCTCAAAAAATGTTTTATTAATTATATGAATAGCAAGACAATTAAAAGATTATACATAACAAGAAGGCATAAATGAACATATAACAATTCATCTAGTGATAACACCCTTCATGAGATTTTGATACATTATTTAGAAATAAAACATACACCATATGTACACTATATACAAGTTAGGCAACCTGAGGAAAAAAAAAAAATATTTAACATTAACTATTTAATATGTTTAAAACCTTTTCTAACACAACCTTTCTAATAGCTTTTTTTTTTTGGACTCCCACCTAAGTATCTTTGAGCATAAATAAATTTAAAAGCCATTTTCTGGAAAGTAACCCATTTTAATTTAGAACGATCAATCCAATTTTGTATTATATAAAGTTTTAGTAATGAGCAAATAAAAATGATAACATGAATATCAACTTTTGAAAGATGAATCAATGGAATATGTAGAATAGCAAATTCCCACGTCAACATGGATTTTGATATCCCATTTTCTGCAGTCTGACTTTCAAAGATGTCCACAATCTGTGAGAAAATGACAATACCATAGAATATGAAGGAGGTCTGCTTGGGGATGAGAACAGCATGAACACTAAGGGGACTTATTTGGGTTAAATTTGTTTAATTTGATTGGGGTAAAGTAGGCATCATTATTAATCATTAATTGTGTGTATGCTAATTTTTAAAAGGATAAATTCCTTAGTGTGTCTAATAGCCAGGACTTTCTGAGATTCTGACAATTGGGAATTATAATTCAACCAAACATTAGATAAAAGACAGTTGTGGTCCATCATTAAAGAATTAATTAATTTATATGAGTTTGAGAGCATTTTATCAGATGATGAAAGTATTTTGATAATCGTGTTAAGGTTTTTCAATTGTGAGTCTATGGGGACCAGACATACAAATTTGTTTTTAATTATTGCTCTTAGTTGTGTAAGAATTGGTGAGTAATTCCAGTTTACTTTCAATAACTTACGCCAGTCAGATAAAGGCAAGTCAAGATATTTCAAAACATCTCCTACTTTTAGATTTTTAATTAAAGGATAGTTTGTTAAGTTCAAAAGTTTATTGTCCAATAATATATTTGGGTTTAGATGAATATACTGAACATGGTGCGAGATCTTTTCTAGTTTACACATTTTGAGTAAGGTTTGGAAATCTCTAATCTTTTGTTTAAATACTGTAGATATATTTTTAATAAATAAACTATCCAGAGAGATAAAGGGAATAGCTTCAGGATTTAAATTATTAGAAATGACATAATTATACCATAATTTTATCCATAAAGAGTGATTTGGATAAGAAGTGTTATTGAATTTAGAGATAGTAAGAAGTTTATTGGATGAGGCAATCAAATAATAGAGATAACGATTAGGTAAACCCAAACCTCCCTTGTCCTTCGAAAATGCCAATCTAGAATAGGAAATTCTAACAGATTTAGGGAACCATATGAATTTTGCCAAAGCTTTATTTACAGACTCAAAAAAATGTTTTGAAATTATCTGATCAGATTATGAGAATTGGTAAAGAAATTTAGGCAGAATATTCATTTTAATAATGGCCACCCTTGAAAGAAATGAAAGGTTTAGATGCTTCCATCTGTCCATATCAGACAATATAGAGTTCCAGATTCCAAGATTCCAAGATGGCCGCCGACTAGTCTAGTCCTTACTCTCTGAGCTCCTCACAGCTATTTAACTTTTATTTTTTTTTACAACTTTATATCAACCTTTTTCCTCAAATTTTTATACTAAAAGATTTTATAAATCTTTTTCACATTTGGATTATTTTTTCTTCTGGACTTATTATCCTGGGATTTATTTTACCTCAGAACATTCTTGGTCTCTCTGCTGCTGGGACTCCTACTGCTCCAGTCTGTTCCTGGTTCCTGGTATCCTGTTGACTGCATTCCATTTCTGGGCATGGCTACAAAATCTGACTCCATGGAGACTCAGCCTACAAAGGCCAAATATACTTCAATGCTCTCTCCTGAAAAAGATTCAGGTTCAAAAAGACTGAAATCATCTAGACAACCTACAGAAACTTTTAAAGTAAGTAATAATGATTTAAATGACTCAAATTTCCTTTTAGAAGAACTAAAAATAGCATTAAAACCAATCCAAAGTGCTATACAAAACTTTTCAGAACAGTTTGCAGACTTTAGTAAATCTTTAAAGCAAATAAGTGATAGTATTGTTACTATTGAAAATAAAATCTTAGCTTTGGAGGTTAAAACAGACTTATTGGAAAGTGACTTTAAATCTAGAGATAAAACTATTTCAGATTTACAAGCTAAAATATTGGATCTGGAAGCCAGGAGTCGAAGAAATAACATAATTATTCGTGGTTTACCTGAATCTTATGACAATAAAAACTTGTTATCTGTGACTAAAAATATCTTTGAAACACTGTTAAATTGTGAAGCTTCTTCAAAATCTATAATTGTAGAGAGAGCACACAGAGCACTGCGTACAAAGCAAGATTCTTCCACACCAAGGTTAATTTATACTAAGTTACTAAACTTTCAAGACACTTTCCAGATCCTAGAAACTGCTAAAACAAAGAAACAATTCATATGGAAGTCTCACAAACTATCATTTTCCCAAGATCTTCCTGCACAGATCAAATTAAATAGACAAAAACTAGCCCCTATTGTGCTGACTTGATAAAAGAGGGATTAGATTTGAATGGCTTATCCTAATACCTTGTCTTTCACAGCTAATGACAAAAGATTTGTATGTTCAGATCCTAAAGATGCAAAAGACATTTTTCTTAAAACATTTAAAAAGCTTCCTGACACTGTATCTTAATATTCTACTGTTAAAGAACTACAATAAGGTTTGATCTTTTCTTTTCTTTACTCTGACAGTATTTGTGTTACATGATTTGTAATTCTGGTGTGACATAATTATATTAGCTTAAGAACTTGTCATGTAATTTACACATGATGGATTTGGTGTGACAGTGTGCAGTGACAGGATATATGCTTGTTAGATTTGTGTGGATTAATAGAAGCATTTAAATTGCTGTATTTACTTTTTCTCTTTCTCTCACATATGCTTGCTGTGTAAATAGATAATATGTTAATTTTACTACAAGCTTTTGAGTTACAGCCTTCTGTGTAAGTTAAATGATTTTTGGAGGGAAAAACATTCCATCTCAACATTCTAGCAAGAAAATCTTCCCCTCAGAGTTCCAGCTGATGCTCTGCATGAACATGCGCACACTACAGTCTCTCTGAGATGGATGGTGATGTCATCATTTGTGAGGAAACAAGGACAGTTTCAAATACACAAGTCTGCTTGTTTTCAACAAGTATTCAATAGCGCTAACTTTTTAGTAGATCTGGCTATTATTTAAAGTGTTTTCTCTTCATAAATGAAGGTTGCTTTTTAAATTTAAACAGATTCATGTCACATAATATATTAAGAAATTTATAATTGTATCCTTTGGAAAGCATGACTCCTCTTGCAACTATCATATTAATGCACCCCTGAAAACCAAACCTGTAATTAGGGATATAGGAACCTTTGTCAACATTGACCTGTCCTTTTATTACCACACATCCACTGTTGTAAGGTTCATAGGTTAGTACTAGGCTAACTGCCCTTGCAAGTCATTTTAAGCCTAGCCATTTATCCCTTGTGAGACTCAAACCCAACACCTTGGGTCTGTAAGTCAAACACCTTAACCATTAGGCCACCCTCCTAACCCACTGTGGAAGGAAGTCATTTTTTCATTGCACAGCTTACATATAAAGGTATTATCATTCCCCTGTACTTCACATTGCTTAGACTGATCAAAGGGTATAATGTCCCTTTTGTTAAGTACCTGTCCAAACACGTCACATTTGTAATGACCACAACACTTTCTCACTAAAAAAAGAAAAAGGCTTAAGTCATAAAAATTATGTAAACTGGCACAAAGCCTTGTCCCTCTTTTCATTGTCACATAGGCTACTGACAGGTGATCTGTGCCTCTTGTGTAGAGCTTAAACTGACCCTATTTTGTACAATGGCATTTTAAACTCCTGCTCAAGGGATCTCAGTCACGTCACAAAATAAATAAAATGTGTTAGCAGGAAAATGCCACATGTTTGGAACAGTCTTCATCTCCACATAAACCAAAGTATGTTTCTTCTATTGAAATGCAAGTTGGATGGCTGGATGAGTAACCATAAATTCACCTCAGTTTAGCACCACTATCCCTTATGGATCGGGAAAATGCAGGTGCATTCATAATATAGTGGCTAAAAACTGTCTTGGGAATGTAAGGCTAGGCTTCTTTATATCATTACAGATCAGTAGTCTCCCAAGTACCTACCAATCTATAATCATAAAGAACTTTTAATGAAAGAACTGGAAGGCACTGTAGGACAGTGGAAAGTGATACAGTGCCAGGATAGGGTGGCATAACTTTGATAAAAATATAGGACTAGAAGAAAAAATATTTTAAAATATTGAGTAAATACTTGAAGGAAGGAATGTAAGGCACATCAGGGATGGCTTATTGGTGCAGTAGTTGCATTGTCGCCTCACAGAAAGAGGTTCTCCAGTTCGATTTTTGGTACACGTGCCTTCTGTGCAGAGTCTGCATGTCCTTCCTGCATCCTTGTGGGTTTCCTCTGGGTGCTCTGGTTTCTAGGCTGGACAAGCAGAATGTTACTGTTAGCTGCCTGTCGGGAGCCAGAATCCGCCACATAACACAAGCAGTCAGGTCACTCCAGAACAAGTACAAATATGACTCTGTCATTGTTCATGTTAGTGAGAATGACCTGAGATGTACCTCCCTGGACTACATGAAAAGAGAAATGGAAGAGCTCTCTGATCATGGAGCCCAGGCTGGTATGGCCCTGACCCTGAGTAGAATCCTGCCCTCACCAAGAATGATACCTCAGTATAAAGAAAAAATTATCACTTTCAACAATTGGCTAAGCTTCTGGTGTCATTCAAAGGAGATCCAGTGTCTGTCAGCCTGGGATGACATGCTCAACAAGCGGCGTTGCTTCACAAGAGATGGCTTGCACGTGTCACCCCTAGACTTTCAAATACTGGCCAAGGCTCTTGCTGCCCCCATAGTGCCTTTTTTAGGCAAGGCTCAAAAGTCAAACCCACCACCGTAAACAGCACAATTAACAGAAAACTGATGGTTATGCTACTCAACGCCAGGAGTTTAAATCTCAAAATGCACGCGCTAGAAGCACTCCTCAGTATGGAGAACGTCGACATCTGTGCAGTAACTGAAACCTGGTTCAAGGCTCCAGAGAGCACCCCAGCACTACCGGGCTACAACTCATACCACACGTTTCAACCACAGAACATGGACCGAAACACAAAAGGAGGGGGTGTATCCATATTCATCAAGCATACCTACACCTCCAGGTTAGTGGCACAGCATGATACCTCTGAAATCATCCATGTGCAACTAACATTGGGCAGATCTGCAATGCAAATTGTGGCATGCTACAGATCACCCTCCATGACCCAGGACCACGACTCAACCTTTCTGGAGACACTGGAAAACATGAAGGTCCTACCGAACACCCTGATATTGGGCGATTTCAATTACCCTACCATTCACTGGGAAAACTACTCGAGTACAAATGCCAGGGCCCAGTGCTACATGGAATTCATCAACTCAAAACACCCTGGATCAGCTGGTAAACTCCCCTACCAGAGGTGAAAACATATTGGACCTGGTCATCACCAACATGGGCGACAAGTGTTCCACACCGGAGGTCAACTCGTCGCTGGTTAGATCAGACCATAAACTAATCACTCTGGATGTTCACACCCCACCACCATCCCCAACTAAGGAAACCATAGTAAAAAGCTTTTCTAAAGCAAACTTCACCTTACTTAAGACAGAGGTGGTAAGTTTCACAGCCCCACCTCTAAAGGATAATGCTGCCCAAGATGCAAAAACCTTTACAAATGCACTCTATAATCACCTACAAGGATGCATGGATTGCGCCATCTCTAGCAAAAACAAGACTCACTCCTTTAAGAGAAGGAAACCAGTTTGGTGGACCCCTGCAATAAACAGGCTATACAATAGAAGGAGGAAATTAGTTTAGAAAAAAAACAAATCCCAAGAAGGCCCATAATTGAATACAATGCCCCATTTGGGATGTACCTTACCTGACACCTGCAGCAAATGGAAAGACCCCAAAAGTACTTCACCAAGAGGATAAAGGGACTCAAACAGATGCCCTATGCAGTTCGGCTAAAGAAACTCCAGCTCTACTCAGTTGCGTACCGCCTAGTCAGAGGCGATCTGTGTCTGACGTATAAAGCCATGTCCAATCCAGAATTAATGGGCATGCTCATCCTCAGGAAATCCAAATCCCTTAGAGCTACATGCTCTAGGGACTTGAACCTCAGCACATAAATAAATAGGACATGCTGGAGGGACAGATTCATATCCCAAAGGCTCCCCTCACTCTGGAACAAAATCCCAATACATGTTAGGCAGAGCCCCTCACTGACCCTCTTCAAGAGAAATCTTGACGAGTGGATGGGAGATCGTAAGTTTACCCCTGGGATCTCTTCTGTGTCCCTGCTAGACAGAGGTACAGTAAACTACCCTTAAAAGGGCTACCTTCTGTGACCTACTATACAGAGGCACAGTCAACTAATCTAAAAGGGTGGCAAAAGCCAAACACACTCTATCTAGGCTTATAAATGCCCTAGGGCAGATAGCCTAGTATCAACCTATGAACCTATGAAATATATCCCTGATCAGTATCAGTAAGAAACTAAGGTCCCTCATGAAATCATCCAAGGCTAACTTCGAAAGAAAAATAGCCAAGGATTCAAAAGATAACCACAAAGCCTTCTTTAGCTATGTTAAGAATCTAAGTGGCAACTCGCAGATATGCACTAAACTAGTGCAAAACAGCATAAAATATACTGAACCTACTGATATTGCCAACATCCTGGCAGATAGATTCAGTGCAAACTTCACCCCCCTCTCACCTCCAAAAGGGCCCACAACAATACTGGAAAAGTGTAGTGTCCCAAAAATCACAGATGCACAGGTGAAAACAGCCCGTTCAAAAGCCAAAAACAACATTAATGGGACCAGATGGTGTCCCAGGCTGTGTCTTTCACGAACGGTGTCCCAGGCTGTGTCTTTCACGAACTACAGAATAAACTAACCCCCTCACCTAAACACCCTGTTCAACCTCAGCCTCTCCACAGGCTACATGCCCATAGAATGGTGCACAGCAATGCTTATTCCTCTCCACAAAGGAGGGGCCACAACTGACCCTGGTAACTATTGCCCCATAAGCCTGACTAGCCTGGTCTGCAAGGCTATGGAGCGCATCATCATGGAACTCATTAACAAAGACATTGGGAACCTCCAAACACTTGACCCGACCCAGTTCAGCTTTGTTAAGGGCAGATCATGCCTACTAAATCTGGTTGACTTCTTTGAGACAGTCACCAAGGCCATAGACGAGGGAAAGGTGGTTCACACAGCCTACCTTGACTTTACCAAGGCTTTTGACACCATTCCCCACTTAGGTATTACAGAAAAACTCACCAGCCTGAACATAAACCCCTATGTCACGAGATGAGTTGCCAACTGGCTTACAAACAGAATTCACATGGTAAGAATAGCGGGCTCCAGGTCCGACTCTAAACCAGTCACAAGTGGTGTTCCACAAGGTTCAGTCCTGGGACCCCTACTGTTTGGCATATACATCTCAGAAGTACAGACAAACACAGGAGGACTATGGCTAACCAAGTTCGCTGATGACTGCAAACTGGGAGCCATAATTGACTCTCCGGCTGACACAGACATCCTCCAAAAGGGCCTTACTGAGATGGACACCTGGTGTCAAAGTCATGGCCTCAAGCTAAATGCCAAAAAATGCAGTCATCCCATTTGGGAAAAACAAAACACCCATGAATTACCACATAGGTGGCAACCCCCTGAATACAGAAGAGGTAATAAGAGATCTGGGGACCCAGTTAGATAGTAATCTCTCCTTTGACAATCATATTGCCAAAGTAGTTAGGAAATCCTTCTATGTGACCCATCGGGTTCGCATCTAGAAATAAAGAGGTTATAGTGCCCCTCTACTTGTCACTCATTAGACCCATCGTAGAGTACAATGCCCCATTTGGGATGTACCTCACAAGACACTTCCAACAGCTGGAAAGACAACAAACGTACTTCACCAAAAGGATTATTGGCCTCAAACATATGTCCTATGCAGCCCGACTAAATAAACTCCAGCTGTACTCAGTGGCATATCGCTTACTCAGAGGTGATCTCTGCCTGACTTACAAAGCCATGAACAACTCAGAATTGATGGACAAGCTCCACCTAACGAAATCCAAGTCACTGCGAGCCACATGGTCTAGTGAGCTAAACCTCACTACAGCAATAAATAGACCATGCTGGAGGGATAGATTCCTGTCACTGAGACTCCCCATGCTTTGGAGCAAAATTCCAAATCACATCAGGCACAGCCCCTCACTAACACTCTTCAAGAGACACCTTGACGAGTGGATGGGTAACAGAAAATATACTCCTGGGATCACTTCATTGGCTGTGCTTGACAGAGGATCAGTTAAATAATCAATGGGGCTGCGATAGTCGACACACTCTGGACAGACTAATAAATGCCCTCGGGCAGATAGCCTAGTACCTACCTATGAACCTAAGGCACACACATACACACAACCTCCCTACAAAACACATACATCTTCATTTTTTTCTTCAAAAAGCACAAGATAGCTTACTATTCTCAATATGAACCTTAGAAACTTATGCAAAAAATGTAATAAGTTCTTGCATACATTGCCTATGCTCCCCAGAGATATTTAGTCAAATATAGAAGCTTGGCTAAAACCTGACAAAGAATCAGAGAAAAAACCTTTTAAGGGGAAGAGTGAGTTTGAGATTCGCTCCTCTGAGGTTTCAGTCTTTTTTCAGCACACAGCATTTTGAGTGCAGACATTTAAATTGGGAGACTTTTTTTCTGCTCGATAGTTGGCTTACCCTGCAATGTGATTATCCACAGACATGTTTGTATTGAATGGCCAATTTTCATACTCATATCATTTGATGTCAGCATAAGTAGAAAGTGTAAATCACCAATGTTTGTTGATATAGCAAACAATGGCCATGTTGTCCAAGCAGATGGCAGTCATGGCCTGATAGAAGGATTCTAGGAAGGCTGGAAGGGTAAGAACTGTTATGTTCTGTAAGATACTTATGTGTAGTGATATGTAGGCTGATATAGACCCTGTGAGTGAACTGCCTGTCCTTTTTAATGCCCCCAAATGGGTGAGCATAGTGAAGGAGACTACAAGTGTTGGTAATTGAAAATGGATTGCCCATCAAGAGACTGGTTGTGTCCATGTAATCAAAAAGTGCTTCCTCTGCAAGATTTCAATATTTGAATTTACCATAAAATGCGGTCTGACATTTGAAATGTTTGAATCCTGAGTATCCTTTTGAATAGCCTCATGTGGAGTCTGGTATGGTTCAACACTGGAATGTCTATTGCCAATAATAGTAGGGTTTTCAAACATAGTTGGACTGATTCCTTTCTGAAATTTAGGATCCTGGGGACTTTGGTATGCAGATAGAATTCAGTCCATTGACAGGTATGCCAGCAATAAATAGTGTCCAGACTGCGACTGTTAAATGTGAGTAGCTTGGGCTGAGTTAGCTCTGACTTTGCAAGTTTAATTGTAGTCCTTATGGAAAGGAATATTTTGATTAAGGGCCAAACTCAAGGCACACCTAGGAACAAATAATCTAACAGTGGAAAGATCTTGGCTCCATACAACCTCTGCAGAACTTCTGAAGTGAACATGCATTTAGTGAAAACCTTGTGGGCTGAGGTCAAACCAAATAGAAATGTGCATAACTGCCAATAAGTATCCCATACCCAGAACGACAACTTCCTTATTAACTCCTTTGATGTCTTTATATGGTGTAGGGATAATCAAAAGAACACATTCTCTATTCAGATAGACATAGAATGATCAATTGCACCCAGTGATGACTGTTTACGTCTGGTAGAGTATAGGCTCACTTAAATACAAACTGCCTGAAAGCATTTGCATTTTTGGACAGAAAAAGTCAAACATCTAACCCTTAGTGGAAGTCTGTTGGAGCCCCTTTGATGGTACTTTTCTGGTGAGGATGTTGAGCTCTTCTTTCCTTGCAGATATTTTTGACAAGAGTGCATCACTGGAAAGGAGAAGAGAAAGTCAGACTGGTTGAGTTTGGACATAGGGGGGTTTACTTTTTTTATATGAGTATCCATCTCCACTTATCCATTGCACTGAATTTTCATGCAGGCAGGTGGAGGGAAATATATGTCCCCAACTGCCAACAGACTGAGACAGTCAGGCATTGCTTTAAGAATGTGGCTGCTTGTCCATGATTGGAGGCAGGCCTCTGCCTCTTGGAGTTTGTTAATAAACCTTACCTCTGTGCCTATGGTCTTGCTGGAAGTAGTCCTAGGAATTGGGCTTTGTCCCTGCTGCTTGTTGGAGGTTGTGTGCAACACCTGAACCACATTTGGTGCTAGTTTCTCTCCTTGAAAAGATTTACCTTGGCAGCTGAAATGTCTTGCCCAGTACCCTCGCTCTGTGTTCACGTTTTGATGGCGCTCCTTAATCTTTGGTGCAAAGATACACAAACATGATGATGTCATCATAGAAATCAGAATTGCAGTAGTATTCCTTACAGTAGGGAATATGTCTCTCAAACTGACCTCCAAAGCTTTCTTCAGATGTTGCCACCAGACTTGTGGATGTTGGAGGGATGTTCCTTGTAGAAGAAATAATACTCACACCATTACATCAGTTCATTTTGCTGTATGATGCATATGGAGAGGCTTCTTTATTCATAGCTTCCCTGTGCCTGCCTTGGACACCTGTGACTACAAGACTTGGATTGCTTCTGAAACCATTTGTGGACCTACAAAGCTAATGTAAGTATTCTGTGGCACTTGCTATGACCATCGCAGTGCTACTTAACACTTCTGTGCCACATTTTTTGATTTGGTTGAATTTATCACTGTTTTTTCATTCTGCACTTGTTAAAGAAATGCTTTCTGTTTGTTACTGTACTGGTCTTACATTGATCTCCTTTAGTATTAAAACAAACCTATGACCCCAATCAAACTTCAGTCTTGTTAAGAACTTTGCTAAGGCCAATTACCTCAAATTAAGTGACAGCTTATTAAACTTCCGAGTCCCTCTGAACCCAGAGGACACAGGCATATTCTGAACTGTACACAAAAGTACTGTACAATCACATTCAGAGCTACATAGAGGAGGCAGTACCTCTCCAAATCAAACCCATGATTACTGGCAAAAATAAACCATCACGGTGGACCCCTAAATAAGCTATTCAAGAAAAGGAAAAAATCCTCTAAAAATGATCATATATAATCAGGCATGATGTATGCTAATGAACCAGAAAAATATGGTCGAGTGATTCAGAAATGTGCAAAACACATGCAGACATGACATACCCAAGTTAACAGTAAATTCAACTATATACTCTCATACAGCCACAGGAAGACCTTTAAAATATGTCAGGGGTTGCCACAGTTATTGTAAACCTGCATTTACAAAAAGGTCTGATAGAAGTTGCTGCTGCTGATAACATTGGCAGATATCATCACGCTTGAAGGCTTAGGGTTTTAAGACCAAGTTTAATCTATCATGCGCTCCATCCAATAGAAATATTGGACCACTGCTGGGTGGACAGGGACACTATACAACAAATAGTGGACATGTGTTACTTCCATCTTCAACCCAATGAAAATCATGGAAAACAAATCCCAGCGGGCACTAAGGTAGGTGTAGATTTATGTGTTTTAGCTAGAGGGACCTTTTAGTCACCTACAGGGGACAAAGATTATTTCAAGAATACTCCTCCAGTTCCTCAATGCAGTGATACAACAGGTGGGAAAATATATGTGGTTCCCATGTAATCAGTAGGAAAGAGCTAACACTATGCAAAATTCTATGCCATAACCCATTTCTTTGAGGTACTGGGATCCATAGACTTCACCTACTTTGAAATAAAGGTCCCATCTTGTGAACTGGGAAGGAGGTGCATGAACTCTAAAGGGTATCACTTCATCAATAGGTGGTCTGTAATGCACATGGTATCATTACAATACAAAGTGTATGTGCAGGACACTCAGGCAGTTTCCACAACTCCCACATATGTGACCTCTACCAAAGGTTTGCATGGGATGACTTTCCTCTACGACATCTAGTGGAGGATGCTGACTATTCCCTAGAACCTTGACTTATAAGCCGTATGAGAAATCCGCAGAACCCCACTGAGTAAGGTTACAACAATGCCCATGCACAAACTAGAAACATAATAAAATATGTGTTTGGCCTGCTCAAGTAATATTTCTTCTGCCTGGATACATTGGTAGATGCCCTGCAATATGACCCTGCTATGTCTGCAAGAATACTGACTGTGTATGTACTATCTTATATATTATATGGGTCTATATTAGATCACCAAGCGCTTAAAAAAGTGAATGGTGATTAATCAACCCTATGTAAGCGAAAGCTTACAATTTTGAACTGTCAGAACTATGATTTTTTTTCCTAGTGAAAAAAATTGCTATTCCAAAAAAAAAAAAAAAAAAAAACATACTTTAAACATTACATTAAGTTGGGGGCTGCCCCACAACCCCTATAAATATACCAACTCCGAGACCGCACTACAGTGCCAAAAATGGCAAAGTAATGAAGCGGCCAAGCGAATTCTTTCCCAGGGAAAGAATTCGCTTAAAAGCCGCTTCGATATTTTGCTGTTTCAGGCTTTTGAGTTTGACCAAGACGCATTCGAAAGAAATGCATCTTCAGTCTTCTAATAGGGATTATTACATTTAGAAAACAGTTATAGCAGAATGGTCCAGTAACGGAACTGCAGGTCTCAGTACCACAGTCAGCAGCAGCTGACACAGATGAGGGTTTAGATGAGGAGCCAGCAGCAGGGAATGACCATGCCAGATGAAGGCAGGCACAATATGCTATGGTATTGGCTACGAGGCAGTGAAGTGCATATAGACTCACCAGATAATTAAAATATGAGCTCAGCAGATACAGACAGCAGCACTAATGCATTCATGCAAAACACACTATGCATACCCATGCACTTACTGACTACAGTAAACATCAGACATAGACATCCCAAAGCTAGGGTGCTCTCATCAGCAGTACCAAAGGGGTGTGGTCAGTCCTTCTTGAGCAAATACTATAATCCTTAAACAGGGTAAGCAGACAGTAAAAATATCACAACATGAACTGATATATCTAGCAAATGTAAATGCTAACAGTGATGCACTGAAACAAAACAGACTGTGCTTACCAATGCATTACCGGGCTACTTTTGTGCATCAGACATAAGTGGCCTACATCAGATGTCCTTCCAGAGGGGATGGTACCCTTAGCATAATCTGCACAGGTGAGTGAAAAAGATAACCTATACAAATATGACTATAAATTTACACAGGACTGAGTGTATGTTGCCTGATTCCATGAATAACATATCAGACATGAACAGATTCGATGTACTCAGGACTGAGTGTATCTTGCCTGATTCCATGAATTACTTATCAGATATGAACAAGTTTTAGTGAAACACAGCAGGTAGGCAGCACAACACAAATTATCAGAAATTTAAAAATGATTGTCTAATAACCATAAATACTCTGCATGGCTCATTTTAAACATTTATGGGTATGTATCACTTGAATGCAGTATAGCACAGTACATCTGCACAATGTCAATCTTACACACCAGTCTAGATGTTAATTCATATAACTGATTCCAAAAAGCCATGACATAGGTGGATCAATGTCATTACAGGTATATACACTAGTCAAGATGCTGATTTAGGGTTTTAGAGGTTGGAGTCTGACTTACAGTATGGCATGCATTACTAATATGCATGTTTTGTCTGTAAATCATGATTACTATGTGAGCATTTTTTTATGTATAGTCTGGTATACAGTGGCATTTGAAGTAACAATTAAATAAGTGTTTTGATCATGTAAAACACAATGGACGTATCAATGGGATGCTATTTAACAAGGCTGACACAAGAGTTCTAACTGTTAATGTTTCTACACACGTGCAATTCAGTAGAGTGATGTTGAAATATAATTCATCAGTGTAGATAATGACCCTAATAATACTAGCTACATATGCCCCAGTGTGCTCATCTCAACTGATAACAGTAACACACTTCTTTGTGCATGCTTTGGAATAAAAAGAACATTTGCAAAGAAATGAGGAAAACATTCCTTGCAATGTACACATATAATTGAATATGTACAGCACATCAATACAGCTTTGAAAAAAATGTACTCACTGCTTTAGTGGTATATTGTGATAATGGTCATGTGTAAATATGCCTGGAATATGTTTGGTTTCACATTATCCCATTTGTGCAGTCTGTACTGCCCTGTCCTCTACATTTGTCAATGCATGAAATAATATGATGTCCTCTAAAATGGAAAACATTTGCCTTGTAAACTATGACATTTTTGTGGTCATCCTTTGGGCAATGTTTGGCATAAAGTATTGTCAGTGGTCAGCGATAACTCTAGCAGAATGGCAGGTATTGTTCTATGGCACATACTTGTGTTAAGTCTTTCCAGTCCATCATACATATCATCTTGACATTTAACATGCATCACTTAGCATTCAAGCTAAAACACAATTAATGGAAGAGGCATTCAACATAAAAGCATTTCTGTCTCAAAATGAAGGAGCAGTTACATGGTTGTCATACAGTGAACACGCCTTGATTTCATTACCATGTCAGTCTGCGTATGTTGTATAGTAAAATAGAATCACATCACAGAGATAAAAAAAAAAATCTGACTGGATGTACAGTTTGCACCATGATGGACCTTTTGTATGTCCACAAAATGAACAGCATCAGAACCACTAGAGCCAAGGATTTCAATTTTGCTTATGACATAAATACATGTTGGCAAGACAGATATGTCTCTCAGAAGATCCCCCTGCTCTGGAATAGGCTTCTCATCAGTGTGATATAGAGACCATCTGTAACCCTTGTTTAAGCATAACCTTGACCAATGGATAGGAAACCAAAAATTCACACAACGAATGGCCTCTATGTCTTTAACAGGCAGAGGCAGACAGTAATGCCCAAATTAACATACACTATCCACTT
Organism: Protopterus annectens; assembly: GCF_019279795.1. Classification (NCBI taxonomy): domain Eukaryota; kingdom Metazoa; phylum Chordata; order Ceratodontiformes; family Protopteridae; genus Protopterus; species Protopterus annectens. The sequence continues at coordinate 1,734,140,459 of NC_056732.1, forward strand.
TTAGAAACATCCTAACATACCCCATTCTAATAAACACCCATGATAGGGACACACTTGGGTTGGGTTGCACAGCTAGGCTTATAAAGGACCTGGGGGTCATTAACCTAGTATATAATTGTGAACCTATGAACTTGATAGATATGATATGATAATGTACTGTATGTACATTAGTACAATATATAGTGTATATTTCCCAATGCACATTAAGATGTAGGCATATTCCCAGTCATGCACACATCTGTGGTCCTCACTTTACATGCTTGCAGTGACAACTCCCCCATGGCATTGCTAGTTAATACACAGAGTTCAGAATTTCTTATCTCATTTTGCACTGGGCTTGATTCCACTGTAGTATATGTAATCACTCACAAAATATTTTAATGTCACTGCAATCTAATCTGTAATACTGATACAAAGTGTACATAAGGTTAAGGCAGGTGAACAATCAGTCCAACAGTGATCTATCCAAACATTCACCATGATGGTTGCTTATCTACAGAACTGTACTAGTAATATTCTTAAGGTGTGTGTGCATGTTTGAGAGAGAGAGAGAGAGAGAGAGATCTAAAGAGTGACAGAGAAAGTGAGAGTGATGTGTGACTGAATGCAGGTATGTAAGCAGAGGAGACTGAGAGAGATTGAGAGAGAAAGTAAGACTGAATGTGTGTATGTAAGCAGAGGAGACAGAGAGATCGAGAGAGAAAGTGAGACTGAATGTGTGTATGAAAGCAGCTGGAGACTGTGAGAGATTTAGAAATAGGGTGACACTGATCTTGTGTGAGTGAATGTGTGCATGAAAGCAGAGAGACTCTGTGTGTGTGTGTGTGTGTGTGTGTGTGTGCGTGTGTGTGCGTGTGTGTGCGTGTGTGTGTGTGTGCGTGTGTGTGTGTGTGTGTGTGTGTGTGTGTGTGTGTGTGTGTGTGTGCGTGTGTGTGTGTGTTTGTGTCTTGTCTATTAGAAGGCAGGACTCCAGACTAGGGATTAGAAATCCTTTACCTAGAGATGAACATGATAGAGGAATCACATGGTTTTGAAGTTAAGCACAAAGGGTTTAAGATTTTTTTCATTTATACATTCAGCATGTAGTGGCATATTAAATGAGGGATTAGGGAGATGACCTAGATATTGGCAGGAATGCACTGATTTTTTTTTGTTTGTTTTGTTAAAATCTGTTAGGTAATATATTTGTTGAATTTCAGTTTTGAGGCATTTTGAAAATCATAGCAACAGTTTTTGTAGTGTTTAAGTGAAAATTGTCTTTGATAAAGCACTTGCAGGTAAGACTGAAGTAATTTTGAAGTTTATCTTCTATTGTACCAGGTGAAGGAGCTCAGAGGCTGAGCAGTATATTATTAGCATAAAGCACTCTAGCACCAGGATAAATTTTGGTGGCGAATTTGAGAGTAAGAAAATGATAGGCCCTAGAACAAAACTATGTGGAAGATCATAAGTATATATGTCAACCATGGAGAGCTGATCACTATTCAGGATGGACAATATTCAGGTTAAGAGATGAGACTAAGAACATTGTTACCGAAGCCTAAATTTACAACTCTAGTTAGAAGGAGTTAGTGATCTACTTCTTTAGAGAGTCTATTAAGCCCATGAAGTGTCCTCCTTTCATGCTTATGCATATATAAATATATATATATATATATATATATATATATATATATATTATTGCTATACAGTAGATATATATAAAATGTTGGTAGCAGTATAAATGATAAAAAGTGTATTGTGACCATAAAAACTAATCCATGTTTAGGGTCAACTAGTACTCTATACGTGTTACTGTATTCCATAATTAATTTTGAGGATAATCATTCCAAGTATTTATAAATGGGAAGAATGTTTTGAAGTCCCGCTGTGAGAATGTTTAGGCAGAGGGAAAATTAGGGCATGTTTGAAAAATGGTGGAACTAATCCTACAGTCAGATTTAAGCTGAATATGTGGGTTAGGACTTCAGCTATTTCTTTAGCTGCTAGTTTTAGAAATTAGAGGTGTAGTGAATGAGGCTTAATCTGAATATTTTCTCAACGTTCTCTAGAATTTCTTTCACTCATTGTTTTACAAATCCCATCAAGCAAGAAGGTTGGGTTACTGATGGAAGAGGATCTTTTCACAAAAAGTAACCCAAAATCCTTATCTTCTTGAGAAAGATAAATCAGCTTATTATCTCCATGAAATGAAATTTAGTTATGATTCATTTTAATTTATTGCTATTAATGTTAGAATTCCTAATACAAACTACAAGTAGGTCCCAATACAAGAAAAAATGGGGATAGTGGCCATTCATGTATTGTCTGTCTTATGAGAATAAAGGGATCACCAGTCTTGATGTGGGTCTTCACCTTAGCTTCTGACCCACTATAAATATCAAAAAAGTAGTTCAATGAATTTCCTAGGTAATCCAGTCTTTAACAATACTTGCTTAAGACAGAGTGGTTAATAGTGATTTAGCTCTATCAAATGCCTTCTCATCTTCCAAACTTACCAGCACCTCCTGCTTCCCTGTATCTTGAACATCTTGAGAGTTGCGGGAGCTTTTAATATTATTACTGAATGTTTGTTCCTCGTCCATACAAGGGCATCTCTCTCTCTCTCTCTGCCTTATTCAGTCATCTTGTTTCCAGGAAATCCTTCTGTCTGTCCCACTTAACTTCCAAGGGAATATCCTGAAGATACAAGGAAGTCATCCTACTGCCGTACTCTTCCCTTATCACACCCGTTACAGAATACAGCACCCCCTTTTGTACATACAAATCCTGACATATTTATTTATTTTATTTATTTTACATTCACACCCATTACAGAATACAGTACCCCCTTTTGTAAGTATATAACCAGGCATATTTATTTATTTTATTATTTGTTTTACATTCACACCCATTACAGAATACAGTACCCCCTTTTGTACATACAAATCCTGACATATTTATTTATTTTATTTATTTTACATTCACACCCATTACAGAATACAGTGCCCCCTTTTGTACATACAAATCCTGACATATTTATTTATTTTATTATTTATTTTACATTCCAGACATTACAGTACAGATACAAATCTTTTGTACATACAAATCCTGGCATGTTTATTTATTTTATTTATTTTTTTATTTCACACCCATTACAGAATACAGTACTACATTTTGTACACAAATCCTGACATATTTATTTATTTTATTATTTATTTTACATTCACACCCATTACAGAATACAGTACCCCCCTTTTGTACATACAAATCCTGACATATTTATTTATTTTACATTATTTATTCACACCCATTACAGAATACAGTACCCTCCTTTTACATACAAATCCTGACATATTTATTTATTTTATTTATTTATTTTATTTTTATTTTACATTCACCCATTACAGAATACAGTACCTCCTTTTGTACATACAGATCCTGACATATTTATTTATTTTATTTATTTTACATTCACACCCTACAGATACAGTACATTTCCCTTATTACAAATCCTGACATATTTATTTTATTTTATTTTTTTCCACCCATTCAGAATACAAATACACCACTTTTGTACATACACATCCTGACATATTTATTTATTTTATTATTTATTTTACATTCACACCCATTACAGAATGCAGTACACCCCTTTGTACATACAAATCCTGACATATTTATTTATTTATTTATTTACATTCACACCCATTTACCAGTACAGAATACAGCACCCCTTTTGTACATACAAATCCTGACATATTTATTTATTTTATTATTTATTTTACATTCACACCCATTACATTACAGAACCCCTTTTGTACATACAAATCCTGCATATTTGTTTTACATTCCCCATTACAGAATACAGTACCCATTTGTACATACACTTCCTGACATATTTATTTTATTATTTATTATTCCACCACCATTACAGAATACAGTACCCCTTTTGTACATACAAATCCTGACATATTTATTTATTTTATTTATTTTACATTCACACCAGTACAGAATACAGCACCCCTTTGTACATACAAATCCTGACATATTTATTTATTTTATTATTTATTTACATTCACACAGTACAGAATACCTTTTGTACATACAAATCCTGACATATTTATTTATTTTATTATTTATTTTACATTCACACCTATTACAGAATACAGTACCCCCTTTTGTACATACAAATCCTGGCATATGTATTTATTTTATTATTTATTTTACATTCACACCCATTACAGAATACAGTACCTCCTTTTGTACATACAAATCCTGACATATTTATTTATTTTATTATTTATTTTACATTCACACCCAGTACAGAATACAGCACCCCCTTTTGTACATACAAATCCTGACATATTTAATTATTTTATTATTTATTTTACATTCACACCCATTACAGAATACAGTACCCCCTTTTGTACATACAAATCCTGACATATTTATTTATTTTATTTATTTTACATTCACACCCATTACAGAATACAGTACCCCCTTTTGTACATACAAATCCAGGCATATTTATTTATTTTATTTATTTTACATTCACACCCATTACAGAATACAGTACCCCCTTTTGTAAGTATATAACCAGGCATATTTATTTATTTTATTATTTATTTTACATTCACACCCATTACAGAATACAGTACCCCCTTTTGTACATACAAATCCTGACATATTTATTTATTTTATTAATTTTACATTCACACCCATTACAGAATACAGTACCCCCTTTTGTACATACAAATCCTGACATATTTATTTATTTTATTATTTATTTTACATTCACACCCATTACAGAATACAGTACCCCTTTTGTACATACAAATCCTGACATATTTATTTATTTTATTATTTATTTTACATTCACACCCATTACAGAATACAGTACCCCCTTTTGTACATACAAATCCTGACATATTTATTTATTTTATTATTTATTTTACATTCACACCCATTACAGAATACAGTACCCCCTTTTGTACATACAAATCCTGACATATTTATTTATTTTATTATTTATTTTACATTCACACCCATTACAGAATACAGTACCCCCTTTTGTACATACAAATCCTGACATATTTATTTATTTTATTATTTATTTTACATTCACACCCATTACAGAATACAGTACCCCTTTTGTACATACAAATCCTGGCATATTTATTTATTTTATTATTTATTTTACATTCACACCCATTACAGAATACAGTACCCCCTTTTGTACATACAAATCCAGGTATATTTAATTATTTTATTATTTATTTTACATTCACACCCATTACAGAATACAGTACCCCCTTTTGTACATACAAATCCTGGCATATTTAATTATTTTATTATTTATTTTACATTCACACCCATTACAGAATACAGTACCCCCTTTTGTACATACAAATCCTGACATATTTATTTATTTTATTTATTTTACATTCACATCCATTACAGAATACAGCACCCCCTTTTGTACATACATATCCAGCATATTTATTTATTTTATTATTTATTTTACATTCACACCCATTATAGAAAACAGTACCTTCTTTTGCATGTACAACTCCAGGCATATTTATTTATTGTATTGTTTATTTTACATTTGTTTACCGGGGATTTTTGACTGGGTACAGAGCCCATTTTCAGCGGAGGCCCGAAGAGAAAATCTCCATAACAATTTACAACAACACAAATTGTTTACAAAAATAATACAATATATCAAACAAAAGAAAATTTTTTCTTAAGCTTGTTTCCTGCCTTTCCTGTAAGTCGTGTAGTCCAGATACAGATCTGCTGTATCCAGGACTGTTTATAAGCTTCTGAGCCTCCAAGCCTTTCTGTGTTGGAGGGAAGCCTTCTAGCTTAATTTTGTTTTTTAGAACTAGCCAGTTTTCTAGTTTCAGCACTCAAATCTGTTTCTTTGAGCTCAGCACTTGTTCAGAACTCATTGTAAGCACTAAATAAGCTACAAATTACTACAGCACTCAACTTTCCTCACTTGTCTAGAGGAAAACAGTTTTTAGTACTTAATAAATAAGCACCTATCCAGGCATGTCTAAGGGTCAGCTCCCTGTGATTGCTCCTGTCTACCTGATGAATCTGGGCATCTTGGGGCAATGCAGCAATTGCCTCATGTACACAAACAACCCTCTCCTCCTATCACCCAACACTACAACCCGTAACAGATGCACTTATATAGCCAAACTGGAAGCAAAGCTCTCTTCACCCAAGACTGGACTAGACAGTCAAGAGGAGAAGGTAAACACTTGCACCACACCACACTCATCACATAGTCCCTCAAAACCTACACCACCAAAACACACACATAGAAACACGAAACACACACCTACATTTGTGGAGGCTCTCAATAAAAATCTACCCAAGCAACAGAGACCTCCAAAGCAGAAACGCAAGCAACCTCCACCCCCCAACACAACCCAAATTATACATGGCCCACAAACTCAGTGTGCCACTCAACCACAGCCCATAAGACATAACAGCGTACACAACACTCTAGTCACAGGTGACTCTATAGTCAGGCAAACTGATGTTCCACTCACCAGGCTAAACAAGGAGAAAGTTACTGTCAGCTGCTTGTCAGGTGCCAGGATCTGCCACAAAACGCATGCACTCATGTCACTCCACAACGAGTATAAATTTTTCTCTGTCATTGTCCATGTTGGTGTGAATGACCTGAGACGTACCTTCTTGGACTACATGAAAAGAGACATGGAGGAGCTGTCCAATCTTGTAGTCCAGGCAGGTATGACCCTAGCCCTGAGTAGCATCCTGCCATCACCCAGAATGATACCACAGTACAAGGACAAAATGACTGACTTCAACAATTGGCTACATTTCTGGTGTCATTCTAAGGGGATCCAGTATCTGTCTGCCTGGAATGACATGATCGACAAACCATGATGCTTTGCCAGAGATGGCCTGCACCTGTCGCCCTTGGGATTCCGGATACTGGCTAAGGCTCTTGCCACCCCTATAGTGCCTTTTTTAGGCAAGGTTCAAATGACAAATTCACCACCATAACAGGTACAAGCAAACAAAATCAGAGGGTAATGCTACTTAATGCTAGAAGTCTAAACCTCAAAATGCACTCACTCAAGGCACTCCTTAAAATGGAGAACATCAACATCTGTGCAGTGACAGAGACCTGGTTCAAGGCTCCAGAGAGCACCACTGCATTACCAGGCTACAATTCATAACACACCTTTCGGCCACCTAACCTGGACTGAAACAGTAAAGGCGAAGGCATGTCCATATTCATTAAGAATATCCACACCTCCAGGCTAGTTGCTCAGCATAATGCATCCAAGATTATCCAAGTGCAACTGACTCTGGGCAAGACTGCAATCCAAACTGTAGCTTGCTACAGATCCCCCACAGTGACCCAGGATTCCCACTCCTCATTTCTTGATACACTGGAAAATATTAGGGTACAACCTAACACCCTAATAATGGGAGATTTCAACTACCCCACCATTAACTGGGAAAACTACTCATGTTCCAGCTCTTGTGCTCAACATTTTCTGGAATTCATAAATTTCAATGCCTTGGATCAGCTTTTCCACGCCCCCACCAGGGGCAGCAATATCCTAGACCTGGTTATTACCAACATGGGGAACCAGTGTTCCACACCAGAGGTCAATTTCTCGTTGGTCAGATCCGACCACAAGCTAATCACCTTAGACTTCGACATCCCACCCCCCATTAGGGGAACCACCGTAAAACATTTCTCCAAAGCCAACTTCACACTTCTTATGACAGAAATGGCAAACTTCACGACACCCATGCTGACGGACAATATAGGTACAACTGTTGAATCCTATACAAATGCACTTTATAAGCACTTACACGAGTGCATGGATCATGCAATCCCAAACAAAACCAAGATGCTATCCTCCAAAAAAAGGAAGCCAATCTGGTGGTCCCCTGCCATAAACAAACTCTACAACAGAAGAAAGAAACTGTTGCAAAAAAAGAGTAAAATCCCATGATTGGAGTAACTCCGTGTTCAGCCTCAGTAAGAAGCTGAGATCCCTCATAAAATACTCCAAAGCTAGTTACAAAAACAAAATCGCCACTGATTCTAAAGACAACCACAAAGCATTCTATAGCCATGTCAAGAATCTCAGTGGCAACACTCAGATCTGCGCTGAGTTACAGCACAATGGCATTAAATATACAGGACCAACTGATATTGCCACCATCCTGGCAGATAGGTTTGGTGCTAACTTTACCCCGCTCTCACCCCCTAAAGGACCCATCTCTATACCGGAAGAATGCAAAGTTCCTGTAATCATGGCTGCACAGGTAAAAAACACACTCTCCAAAGCCAAGCATCCATGGGACCTGACAACATCCCAGGCTGTGTTCTAGACGAACTACAGAACAAACTGGCACCCACCTAAGCACCATGTTCAATCATTGCCTCTCCTCAGGCTTTGTGCCCACTGAATGGCACACAGCAATGGTTATCCCTGGGAACTACCACCTCATTAGCCTGATGAGCCTGTTCTGCAAGGCTATGGAATGTATCATCATGGAACTTATAAACAATGACATTGGTAATCTCCAAACTCTGGACCCTACCAAGTTCAGGTTTATAAAAGGCAGATCATGTCTCCTAAACCTGATAGACTTCTTTGAAGCAGTCACCAAAGCCCAAGATGAGGGTCAGGTGGTTCACACAGCCTATCTAGATCTCGCCAAGGCTTTCAACACCATCCCCCACTCTGGAATTATAGATAAACTCACTAAACTAGGTATAAATCCCTATGTCACAAGATGGGTTGCCAACTGGCTCACTGACAAAACCCATACTGTGAAAGTAGCAGACTAAATCCGACTTCAGACTAGTGACAAGTGGAGTACCACAGGGTTCAGTCCTGGGTCCTCTCCTGTTTGGTATCTACTTCTCTGAAGTACAGGCTAACACAGAAGATCTTTAGCTAACAAAGTTCGCAGATGACTGCAAACTAGGAGCCATAATCAAAACTCCTAACGATGTGGACATCCTACAAAAGGGCCTCACTGAGACAGATGCCTGGTGTCAAAGCCATGACCTCAAGCTCAATGCCAAAAAGTGCATTGTCATCCCCTTTGGTAAAAACTCTGTACCCATGAACTACCACATAGGTGGTAGTCTACTTAACATCAAAAGTGTGATAAGAGACCTTGGGACACAGGTGGACAGTAGTCTCTCCTTTGATAATCACATCACCCCAGTAGTCTGGAAATCCTTCTATGTGGCACACCTCATCACAAAAGGTTTCTCATCCAGGAAAAAAGAGGTCATTGTTATCCTCTACTCATCACTCATTAGACCCATTATAGAGTGCAATTCCCCTTTTGGTATGTACCTCACAAGACATCTACAACAACTGGAAAGGCCACAGAAATACCTCACAAAGAGGATTACTGGCATCAAACAGATGCCCTATGCAGAGCGTCTCAAAAAACTCCAGCTTTACTCTCTCACATATCGTCTACTCAGAGGCAATCTCTGCCTAACAGAGGCAATCTCTGCCTAACATACAAAGCTATGTCAAACTCAGAGCTGTTGGACATGCTCCACTTAAAGAAATCCCAATCACTCTGAGCTACATGCTCTAGGGACCTAAACCTTGTCACCAATAAACAGAACATGCTGGAGGGATAGATTCCTGTCCCAGAGACTTCCCATACTCTGGAACATACTACCTATCTATATCAAACAAAGCTCCTCATTAGCACTCTTCAAGAAAAATCTTGATGATTGGATGGGAGATAGGAAATTCACCCCAGGGATTACTTCTGTGGCTCTGCTTGACAGGGGCACAGGAAAATAATTTTCTTGGGTGGCAAAAGCCAGGGTACCATTTGGCTTGGCTTATATAGCCCTACGGCCAATAGCCTAGCACCTACCTATGAACATTAATTTACAACATGTGATAAATGCAATAATATTGAGCAGCAACAAATACTGTATGCAGATTATACAAGGAATTTAACAACAGTATAAAGTTAAGGTGATTTACATTGATAATATGTATTTTCTAGTACAGTAGGTGTTGTCATATAGGTTATATTGTCAAATTGTCTGATTGTCTTTAATTTTTTAGAAAGTAGTAGTTGTTAGCAGGTTATATTGTCTGATGTAGAGAAAAAATGTGAGGGGGAAGAGAAGGAGAAGAAGTGGATGGAAGTTTGAGAACAAAAGTTTATGTGTGGCATGAACATATCCAGTTTTGATCAAGTGGTATTTAAGTAGAGACTTGAAGTGGAATAGGTTTTCTGTCGATAAGATTGATTGAGGGAAACTTTTCCAAATTTTTGAGATATAATTCAAGAATTTGAGTAAAGAGTGTCTCCAGCCTTGTTATTAGATTTGGAAATATATAGAAGAGATATATTTGAGAAGTGGAGGAGATGATTATTAGTGTAGGGCTGGAGTATTTGTTGGAGGGCTGGTGTTTTGTCTTGTTGGTGAATGAGATTGTAGGTGGTAAAGAGTTGGGTGTAGGTTAAATGGTGGGGTAATTCTAGTCAATTTAGTTGTTGCAATGGTTGGCAGTGATGGGTTCGATGAGGGGCATTTGGTTGCAAACTTAGCAGTTTTGAATATATGAAGAAACCATCTTCAAATGGAAATGTCAACAATCTCTAACCAAAAAATCAAAGACCTTAATCCATTAAACTGTCCCAAAAGATTAGCACATCTTTATCCTTATATTCAGTAGCCTACCATTAACCTATGTCCTATGTCTTACTTTTTGAGCCATGAAAGATCCAGTCCTATTTTACAACCTCCTATTTCTTCACAAAACTAGTGGCCAGAAGAGCACCTGCACTAGGGACTTAAACACAAACAAGTAAATAAGACTCACTGGAGGAATAGGTTTGTAATGTAGCATATACCCAACCTATGTAAAAAGTTACCGTACAGGTCAAAAAGTACTATCTTAGTTACCTTTAAGGCTATTCTTGACAAGTGGATGGTTCAACACAAATTTACCAGAGGGAAGTCTTGTTAGGCCCTTAGCTATTTGGAAGGTGAGCACTTTTAATACTTTATTTTTATTTTTTTTATTTTACATTTGTTGACCGGGCTAGTCTAGCTGGATATATTTCCATTTTCAGTAGAGGCTCAGGGAGAAAAGCTCCACACAGATATACAAAAGTATAAAAATATTGTTACATGGTAAATAAAGGATTAATAAACAAACATAAAACAGGTAGTTATTACATTCTAGATATAAAAACACTTAAGAAAAGTAGCAGTAAACAGAATATTGCTTAAGAAAGCTAAAACAGATATAATACAGTAAGAGTTATGTACAATAGTTCACATCAGGTAGAAGGATTTAAACAGTAAGTTGATTAGAGTTTAAATAGTGTCAGTCTTATTTACAAGACTAAGCATTTAAATGTTTGGAAGTTTGGTTAGAAGAGGTAGAAACAGGGGTGAAGAGGGTGGTTAGTCAGGGTTACTACAAGGGCATAGCCAGTGCATTTGGAGGTGTTTTTTAAGTTTTTGTTTAAAGAGTGGCAAGGATGTAATTAGAGTTAGTTCATTGGGTAACAGGTTCCAGTTTTTTCCTGCTGTGTTAGTAAACAGAGACTCACCAGCTGTATTATTAGACTTTGTTAAGCTAGCAAGGAGTTTGCTAGAAGAACGTAGGGAGTTCAGATTATTATATGGGATTAAGAGTCTTGAGAGTATAGGGGTATTATTGGGTTGGTAAAATATCTTGTGGGTAATTATGAGTTGGGGGATTATTAGATGGTTTTGGAATTCCAGCCAGTCTAATTGCCTAAGGTTAGAACAGTGGTGGGTTCTGAAGGGATTGCCAGTAGTGAATCTGGCAATGTTATTATAGGAAGTTGCTAATTTGTTAAGGTTATTTTTCTTAAGGTTGGTAAATATAGGTGAAGCATACAGAAGGGTTGAGATTAGTTGAGAGTGAGCGATCTTTGCTCTGGCTGTTGAGGTTAAAAAAGGTTTTATTCTATATAAGGAGCCTATTTTCCTGTTGACTATTTTAATGGTGTTGTTTATATGGTAATCAAATGAGAGATTATTGTCAATGGTTATTCCTAAAAGTTTAGTGGTAGAGTCTGGGAAAATACCAGTGCCATTATTTGAAGAGATTGAGAAATCTAAGGGGGAGGACCTAGTAGTGGGTGTGAAGAGAAGGAGTTTTGTTTTTTTTTGGCATTAAGAAGGAGGCAATGTTTGGTAAATCATGTTTCTACAGTGTTGAAAACATTTTGAGTAAGAGAATATAGTTCAGATGGAGAGGTTGCTGAGCATATTAGTGTGGAGTCATCTGCATATTGAATACAGGTGGCTTGAGGAATTCTACATGGAGATCATTAATAAATAATGAGAAAAGAAGTGGTCCAAGAATGGAGCCCTGAGGGACCCCGATGGTGACAAGTAAGAAGGATGAAATTTGATTTTCCCAGAGGACTGCCTGTTGCCTGTTGCTGAGTTATGATCTAAACCATGTAACGGCCAGAGAATCAAAGGAAAGAGATTCAAGAATATTGATTAAGAGGGTATGGTTAACCATGTTGAAAGCTTTAGAGAGGTCAATAAAGAGTGCAGATGAGAGGATGTTTTTGTTGTGGTTTCTACTGATGGTATCTGTGAAGGATAGAAGGGCAGTAGTGGTACTATGTGATGGCCTAAAGCCATGTTGACAGTTTGCTATTAAATTATGTAGAGAGAGATGATATAAAAGTTGTTGGTGAATGCATTTTTCCATAATTTTTGCTAAGGGTGATAAGAGAGCAATTGGCCGATAGTTAGAGTAATCATTAGAGTTCCCACCTTTATGTAAGGAGATAATGTGAGAGATTTTCCAAATATCTGGGATGGTTCCTTCTTGGATTGTCCTATTTATAAGGACAGATATAGGGTAGGCAATTACTTTGGCTGCTTTTTGGAGATATTGGGAAGGAAGTTGGTCAGCAGATGGAGTACATGGCTTAAGTTTTTGAATAAATTTATAGATGAGAGAAGTAGAGATGGGTTGTAGTTTGAATTTAGAGAAAGAGTGTGGTAAGTTGATGGGAAGGCTGGAGTTTTCTGAGATAAGTTGACTAGCTAGAGATTTTATAGTGTCAGTAAAGAAAGAGTTAAAGGTATTGGCAGTTTGATGGGGAGTATTTGGATCTGCATCAAGTGGGGTGGGTGGTCGGGAGTTACCTGGGGAAAGGAGCTTATTAATGCAAGACCAGAACTTTTGAGGATTATTTTGATGTGTTTGTTGAAGTTTACAGTAGTAGTAGTTTTTATCTGTAAGTATTGCCTTTTTTGTACTATTTCTAAGCTGCCTAAAATGTAGATGATCAGAGCTATTTCTGTAAGATCTCCATTTAGCCCAGACTTTGTTCCTAAGTAGAATTTGATTTCTAGTTTCATTCAAAAGCTATGAGGCTGGGTTAGACTTCATTCTAATGGAACGTTTAGGAGCATACTTATCCAGGATAGATAAGAGTGTAGTGTTAAAATACTTTACAGCCTCTTCAAGTGGAAGAGATTTTAAAGGGTTCCAGTTGAATGCTCTAAGCTCAGTTTGAAATAATTCTGTGTTAAAGTGTTTGGTAGAGCGTGCTGACCTAAAGGTGGGGAGGTTTGGAAAATCCTTCTTTTCTCTTGTGATGTAGATCAAAGAATGATCACTTACATCATCTGGCAGGGTTCCTACTTTGTAAGTTTGTTTCACTTTATTTATGAGTATCCAGTCTAAGGTACTCTCTTTCTTATTAGGTTTGTTAATTCTGGTTGTAGAGGTTATGGATTGGGTAAAGCCATGGAAGTTAATATGAGAGGTAGGATTTTCAGCACTAACACTTTTCCAGTCAATGTTAAAGTCGCCTAGTATTATTGTTTCTTGGGGGTAAGTAGAAGACACCCAGCTAAGAAAAGCCTCTATTGTAGTGATATTATTTCTGGGTGGTATGTAAATGCAGATAATGTATGAAGATTTGTTTGCGTTGATTTGAAGCTTAGTAATGAGGACTTCTGCGTTGCTATCCTGGGTTGGATTAGATGGTAGGGTAGAGATATGAAGTCCATTTTTAAATAGAATTGCTACTCCACCACCTTTACGTTTTGTTTGGTCTTGTCTCACTATATTATAGCCTTGGGGAATAATTTCATTGTCTTTAGTTTCTGGTTTCAACCAAGTCTCAGTGAGGCAGAGAATATCAAAGGAGAGAATATCTAGGAGGGCATGAAGGTGAGCTACTTTATTATTGAAGCTTTGCATATTAAGATGCCCTATTAGGAGAGAGCTATTGAGTTTAGGGTGAGTTGTTTGGATTGTAGGGTTGGTAGGGCCAGGGTTGGGGTGGATGTCACCATCTTTTAAGGAGGGATTATTTAGTTTGGTTACTGAATTGTTTCTAAGGTAAGTTTGAATTTTCAATTTTTTTTCTGAGGGTAGGTTATGTTTAATGTGGGAGAGTCTGTGGTATTAGGTAGTAGGTAACTGGGAGTGGAAGTTATGTTAGAATGCCTATTGAAGGATATGTGTGTGTAAATTGCAGTTTGTTTGTGGGAATGGTTAAGATGGAAATAGTGCAGTTTTTCAAAGGAGGTAAGAAGGCAGGTTGAGATGAGGGTAGTTGAGAGTATAATTGTGAGTGTTAGCTTGGTTAGATTAGGGAGAGACATCTTAGAGGAAATTATAAAATAAGAACTCAAGTGAAGGGTTAAAATAGGGAGTGAGATGTGGAGGAGAGGAAGATAAAAGGATACAGGAAGAGAAGAGAGGGGGCACTTATATATACAAGTTAAGAGTAGGAGGATATGCTGTAGAAAGCAGAAACCTGATCTCACCACGATGTAGTCAGTTAATAAAGTGAAATACAGATATTATTCAGGATGCAGTTCCAAAAGTCACAATTCCAAAAGACTGTCGGTAGCCGTAGTAAAAATATAAAACTCTTCTTTATTGCAGGTAAAATTGCTTTTCGGCGTGCGTGGTCACAGCCACGCTTCATCAGACAAATGAAAACCCTACATAAAGCTACTTAAATAATACAATGTTTAAAACCAAGCCCTACATAATTAGGTGCTTCAATTATTATTTAAAGCGGCAATGCTATCAAGCAGTCAGAAGCATTACATACATTATAAAAGTTCGTGAAATCTAAAGTGTAGCTTGCACAAAACTCTTAAAGCAGCTTGTAAGCTAAAGAATGTTTAGCTTTCAAATAAACAGAAAACTTAATGCATGTCATCAGTAGTACTAAATTTAAACAAATAAGAAGCAATAAAGTCCCTGCTCGTCTAAATTCTAACTATTATGTCATATAGAGAGATATTTTTACGGTTGCCATCGCAACCGAAAGCTTAGTTCGTTTGGCGGGAACTAGATAAGGGTATCTACAATAAACTGTACAAAAAACAATTCTGAATATTCCTACCTGAGGAACAAGTATATATGCAGAGTTATTAAGAGCATTGTTCGTATTTTTAAAAACTCCATTAAAATCAGTTAGATGATTTCATAAACCTAACTAAACCTTACTGTGAAAGTACAAATAAAAACACGGATGAATCTGTCGCAAAACCACTTAAAGACCAAGTCACATATAGCTTTTGAAGTGTATATAAAGCCAAACAAAAAACAGAAAGTACATATCCTCATAGGTGGAGACCTAAAACAAAATCATCTAACATTCTTTAGCTTACAAGCTGCTTTAAGAGTTTTGTGCAAGCTACACTTTAGATTTCACGAACTTTTATAATGTATGTAATGCTTCTGACTGCTTGATAGCATTGCCGCTTTAAATAATAATTGAAGCACCTAATTATGTAGGGCTTGGTTTTAAACATTGTATTATTTAAGTAGCTTTATGTAGGGTTTTCATTTGTCTGATGAGCAGCAGCGACCACGAAGAAGCTTTACCAATTTTACCTGCAATAAAGAAGAGTTTTATATTTTAGTCTTTTGGAATTGTGACTTTTGGAACTGCATCCTGAATAATATCTGTATTTCACTTTATTAACTGACTACATCGTGGTGAGATCAGGTTTCTGCTTTCTACAGTGTATCCGTTTGTGTTACTTGATCTCTTGGAGTTGCAGTTACCTCTTGGTTTCTTTACAGTTTTGTTTGTGTGGTAACTGCTCTACGCGATGGATTCTACAAATGTAGAACTTGACTACAGACCAGAGTCGAGGGAATTCTCAGCTATACCAGAAGGATTGTTGCACCATGTCGCTAACCCTTTATTGGCTTTGATACCTATTTTACCTGAAGAAAACCTTGCAGACTTCAACTTGGCTGTAAAAGAGTTTGAAGACAAGTTGTACCTACTACAAAGGTATGCCTGGCAAAGGCAACACCTTGAAGCATCCATACACCATCGCATTGTACATGGGACTAGTCATCCGGTGCTTTTGAAAAAGTGGCAGGACCTAAACATTGAACAAGGATTCAGGTATATGTCACTTTTAAATGAATATTTTTTACCACTTGAGACTAAGTTACGTACTGAAATAGATATATCTCATAAAAATTTAACTGACAAGTTTACATCAGACTATGCTAGAAATAGACTGCAAACTATTTTCTCATAAGTAAACTCTTTTAGTGAGAAATTAAAACAAATAAAATTGAAAAAACTGCAGAGGGATTTTAATGATTTCCAAACAGGTCAGATTTTTGTCTGGCCCAGACATAATAATGCACAAACTCAAGTGCAAAGGCCAGCTTCTCCAACACATACCAATGATAATGTTATACATTCTGATGTTGCTTCTTCATCTGTTGGAGAATTAGTTCTGCCTACGTTATCTACAAATGACATTATTTCTGCTCAATCTAGTGAGACGGATTTTCCTAGATTAACTGCTCATTCTGCAACAC
This sequence comes from Protopterus annectens, assembly GCF_019279795.1. Classification (NCBI taxonomy): domain Eukaryota; kingdom Metazoa; phylum Chordata; order Ceratodontiformes; family Protopteridae; genus Protopterus; species Protopterus annectens. Next base: position 1,734,157,330 of record NC_056732.1, read on the forward strand.
CACCACCTAACCAATTAGCTTTTGCTAATATGCATAATGACATTCGTTTAGGTGCGAAACCTAAAGTTGCACAAGAAGCAAGTCGTTTTTACCCAAAAAAACACACCAAAGGAGAGAGGGACTCTCAAAGCAGAGGGCCAAGAAAAGGAAAATTTCGAAGAGAGAGATATGGAGCCACGAAGACAAAGGATGTGACTGACATATTTATCAATCTTTCTAATTATGATATGTGTACATCTGATGTTAGTTTGATCAATAAGGGCCTAAACTTTATACCGGCACAGTGCAGCAACCTGGCTGATGTTTTATGTGAACTACGTATTTTTTGTCGAAATATAGCCCTTAAAATGTTTTTTAAAAACACCACTACAATACACAGCAATGAACCTTCACATCCTGATTCAGTGTTTCTAAGACAGAAAAGTAATTTTACACCCTCACTACCCTTCAGCATAGACTGTTTTTTAAAGGCCTGTGAGAGAGATTTTTACAAACTTTTTTCCACCAAAAAGAATAAAATAGCCTATGTAAATTTAACATCTAGTGAAATGGCATCCCTGAAGAAATTTAAGCAGCTCTCTGATATTACCTTTAGACCTGCTGATAAAGGTGGTGGAATCATAGTTATGAATACTGCAGACTATGTTATGCTGATGCTAAATATGTTATCTGATCAAGAAACTTATTCTATTATTTCTCAGAAAAAAGTTTGCTCTATTATTACTAATGTACATGCAACTCTACATGATTTATTAATGTGCCGACAAATTACGCCAGAAGAATATAAATACTTGTACATTGAGTTCCCCACCATTCCTACAATAAAAAGATTCATAAACAGGTACACCCTATACCTCTTAGGCCTATAGTCTCAGGCTGTAATTGGGTCACTGCTACTATTTCTACTGCTCTTGAAAAATTTCTTAGGCCTGTAGTCGATTCAGTTCCAACTCTATTAAAAGACACCTATGATTTGCTAAATAGTCTTAAAACTGTAACACTAGACACTGGGACTGATGAGTACACGTTAATAACTTTAGATGTAAAACCATCCCCAATGACTTGGGTTTGGAAGCAATTAGAGAACTACTTGTTAGAGATACCAACTTCTCCACTGATAAAGTCATTCTAATTTGTCAACTACTGGATTTAGTGCTCAACAATAACATCTTTATGTTTGATAGTTCTGAACTGGGAAAAAGAGCATTTATTCACTAATGCTGCTTTTAATAAAATCAAGTTCTACAAATTTAAACATTTGAAACCACCACCACCTATTTGAAATTTACAGTGGAAGCTTCAATGAAACAGGTAGAATTCCTGGATGTTTGAACATGGAGAAATTACATCTTCCATTTTCAGGAAACCCTTCATTACAGTAGCATGCATCCTAGGCATATGTTCCCAGGAATAGTTAAGAGCCAATTCACTAGGCTGACCAGACTTTGCCAGGATAGTATTATTTTGGAAAAAGAATCTGATTTACTAGAACAATTCTTTTATGACTCTAAGCTTGTTAATTCTATTAAAAATAATACTACAAATTTACACCACATATGGTTAAGAAACCTACTTAGAATACCATATATCATAAAGTATACTAGTGATGTGAAGTGTTTGGAGAACGTTACACGGAATAATTGGAACATACTGCAGACAGACATCTTAGTAACTAGCTTGGTGGGCAATTATCCTTCTTTTTTGTACAAAAACTGTTCCAATTTAAAACAAATCCTATGTAAAGACTTTGTATCAATTGCTAAGAAATCTACACCAAATGTGGGGACAGTTTCTTGTGGCACTTGTAACAGGTGCAAATCGATTTGTTTTGATTTAAATTTCACTCATCCTACACTAGGTTTTACATACTATATTAATGTTTCAGCTACTTGCCAGACCACTAACCTGGTATATTTAGCAACTTGTACAAAATGCTCCGCTTTTTACATTGGATTGACTAAAATCATTAAATAAAGAAAGAAATAGATACTAATGCATTGGCACAACATGTAATGGAATATAAAGAACACACTTTTCTATTCAGGGTACTTGAAAAAGTGAATAATATTAACAATCTAGCCCTGGCAGAATTAAAATGGATTTTGAAATTTAATGCCCATAGTTACCCAGGATTGAATACTTCAGTTTCCATTAAACCTATTTTAAACAATAGAAAACGTTAATTTCCATGATCTAATTTTGGTGTATGTTCTTTAATTTTAAAAAATTTTTCTTAACATCTTTTAAAAAATTTTTCTTAACATCTTCTATAGGATACATTATCTATTTTGTTTGTTATTACATCAGTTCAATATTTAATATTCAATATTCATTATTTTCTATATATTTAATATTCATTATTTCCTATTTATTAATTTTATCTATTTTGATTGTATTTTATATTTTATATTTTATGGGTAACTGATACCTTTAACTATTTCAGCTTCTTTATGCATATACTTATTATACACATATATATATATTCTGGAAGTAAATTAACTTAATCCTAACAGCTATATATTTTTTAGCTTTAATTTAAAAGGCACATTTTGATACAAAATACTCCAAGTTCCAATTAATATTGAGACTTTCACAACTAATATTTATCAATTGTTATTTTTATATTTTAGTTCATATTTATTTTTTCATTTAGTATTCATTAATTAATTTTTAAGAATTTTCTTATTCAAATATAAAATATTTCATATAAAAAATGCTTCAACATAAGTTAATAGCCTATATTCATCTGTATCTGATCCATCTGATACTCATGTTTCCATGTGTTCACATTTTATATATTTACAAAAATTCTTCCAGAGATAATATTTGTACAATTTTTACTTTTCACTTTTATATTTTTTTTTTCTGGTTATAATTAAGGTAATATCTCTATTAATAATACTACATTATTTAAACTATGGGTACTGGTATAAATATATAATTGCATATTTATCTACATATATACAGATGTCTTATGCTCCTTCAGCACTATATTGATCCTGTTTTATAATAGTTAGCTTTGCAGCTCTAACGCATCTTTTTATCACATAAAATCGGATGCACTTATAACTCAGGATACTAGCACACCTTAGATGATTTTGTTTTAGGTCTCCACCTATGAGGATATGTACTTTCTGTTTTTGTTTGGCTTTATATGCTATATGTGACTTGGTCTTTAAGTGGTTTTGCAACAGATTCATCCGTGTTTTTATTTGTACTTTCACAGTAAGGTTTAGTTAGGTTTATGAAATCATCTAACTGATTTTAATGGAATAACTCTGCATATATACTTGTTCCTCAGGTAGGAATATTCAGAATTGTTTTTTGTACAGTTTATTGTAGATACCCTTATCTAGTTTCATAAAACTAACTAAGCTTTATTATGGATGGGCGTAAAAATATCTCTCTATATGACATAATAGTAGAATTTAGGCGAGCAGGGACTTTATTGCTTCTTATTTGTTTAAATTTAGTACTGATGACATGCATTAAGTTTTCTTTATGAAAGCTAAAAACATTTCAGCTTACAAGCTGCTTTTAAGAGTTTAAGCTACACTTTAGATTTCCCTAACTTTTATAATGTATGTAATGCTTCTGACTGCTTGATAGCATTGCTGCTTTAAATAATAATTGAAGCACCTAATTATGTAGGGCTTGGTTTTAAACATTGTATTATTTAAGTAGCTTTATGTAGGGTTTTCATTTGTCTGATGGGCGTGTGACCGCTGTGGCTACCTTACCAATTTGCAACAAAAGAAGAAAGGTTTTTTATTTTACTGACTACCGACAGTCTTTTGGAATTGTGACTTTTGGAACTGCATCCTGAATAATATCTGTATTTCACTTTATTAACTGACTACATCGTGGTGAGATCAGGTTTCTGCTTTCTACAGTGTATCCGTTTGTGTTACTTGATCTCTTGGAGTTGCAGTTACCTCTTGGTTTCTTTTTAGTAGGAGGATATGGTAGAGGTACTCTAAGGAGTGGCTTATTGTGAGTGATTGTTAGAAGGTGGGGGTGTGGCTAAAGTATGTGGGATGGTGTGAAGTATGGGATTGGTTGGAAGAGAGAGAGGGTGTGGTTAGGGAAGTATAAGTGTAGGACCCCTGGGGGTGGGTGGGAATTGTGGGGAGGGTAGGGGAGCGGAGTGAGCCCCTAGGGCGAACGGAGCGGGTCACAGCTGAGAGAGGCTGAGGGGCAATCATTTATGGAGAGAGACTGAGTTCTACAGGTATAGGAAAGGTAAGAGACATATACTGTTACTAAGTAGCAGAGAAAAAAAAGGTGAACAAAGGTATAGCTGTGCTGGGGAGACAGTTATGTAAAAACAGTTTTATAACAGAGAGAGAGAGATATTCATAGAAAGTGCCAAAGGCAGGAAAGGAGGTTTATACTGAGGGATAATTGAGGGGGCCAGTAGCAAAAGTTGTGATAGTCAAAGGTGTCTATTTATTAAAACTCCCAGACTCTACTAGGGATATTCCCTTTTCAAGCAATCATGGGTGGGGTAAGTACATGAATAGAGAGTACAAGCACAGATAGCAGAGTCTAGCTGGTCACAACCAGCAAGAGATGGTATTCCAAAGCCTAAGATCTGTTGCCCTCTAGTGGATAAAGTGGGGAAAGCACTAACTCAACTAGGATAGTAGGAGGAGGGGGGATAAATACTCAAAATGTGTGGCAAGAACTTTTAAGTAAAAGGTGTATATGGCTAGGTATCCTAAAGGTCCCTGTGATCTGCCTAATATTGTTCCATTGTTCCTTATAGAGCTTCTGCAGGATGGATGTAAACCAGAAGAATTAACAGAAACACAATGATATATACCAGAAGCAGCATACAGGCAGACTATTTATTTTGCCTTGTGTACATTTTGTTGACCAAGCTAGCTATACTGAGCAAGGCCCATTTTCAGAGATTACCTGGGATAAAATACAGTGAGTACGGAGCGGGTCACAGCTGAGAGAGGCTGAGGGGCAATCAGTTATCGAGAGAGACTGAGTTCTACAGGTATAGGAAAGGTAAGAGACATATACTGTTACTAAGTAGCAGAGAAATAAAAGGTGAACAAAGGTATAGCTGTGCTGGGGAGACAGTTATGTAAAACAGTTTTATAACAGAGAGAGAGAGATATTTATAGAAAGTGCCAAAGGCAGGAAAGGAGGTTTATACTGAGGGATAATTGAGGGGGCCAGTAGCAAAAGTTGTGATAGTCAAAGGTGTCTATTTATTAAAACTCCCAGACTTACCTAGGATAATTCCCTTTTCAAGCAATCATAGGGTGGGGGGTAAGTACATGAATAGAGAGTACAAGCACAGATAGCAGAGTCTAGCTGGTCTACAGAGCTAGTTGGTTTCTACAACCAGCAAGAGATGGTATTCCAAAGCCTAAGATCTGTTGCCCTCTAGTGGATAAAGTGGGGAAAGCACTAACTCAACTAGGATAGTAGGAGGAGGGGGGATAAATACTCAAAATGTGTGGCAAGAACTTTTAAGTAAAAGGTGTATATGGCTAGGTATCCTAAAGGTCCCTGTGATCTGCCTAATATTGTTCCATTGTTCCTTATATAGCTTCTGCAGGATGGATGTAAACCAGAAGAATTAACAGAAACACAATGATATATACCAGAAGCAGCATACAGGCAGACTATTTATTTTGCCTTGTGTACATTTTGTTGACCAAGCTAGCTATACTGAGCAAGGCCCATTTTCAGAGATTACCTGGGATAAAATACAGTGAGTACAGGGAAACACTGGCAAACCATAACAGCAAGACAGCAGTAAAATCTGTTACATTTGATATTAAATGTAACAATGACTAGAAGGGTTTAACTTGTACACTGTGTTAGGTTGAAGGCTGAGGGTAAAATAGAAATAATAGAACCATTTAAGTAACTCTAGGGAATCTGTACAGTACATTGTTTTAGTAAACTGATATAGAACAGCAGGACACAATCTGAACAAATAGCTTGAAAGGCTCAAGAGAAATATAAGGAAGTATTTTTTTACAGAAAGGAATATGCCCAATGAGGTGGTAGCATCAAAAAACTTTCACTTTAAGAAAATAGTGGACAAGCCTAAGGCATTTATTTTGCTGAATAAAAGCAAACATACATAAGCTACTGGTTATGTATGAAATTCACCTAATAGAGAAGGTTGTAAAAATGTACATAATAGTGTCAGGCAAGCAATTCTTATCTGTCATCAAAATCTGTTTGTATTATCAGCAGTTTTAAAGAAACAACTGTATGTTATGTGTGATAGTATCTCCAGGGAGCTTATCACATAACTGTATCTCATGTTTTACTATAAACAGTGACTATAATTGTGCCTCATGCTAGGAAAAATGCTGAATATTTCTTTTTGTTTTAATTGTTGTTTAATATACTAGTTTAACTTTACTTGGAAGAGCTCATGATCAGTGACTAATGTACATCTGTCTTCCTATCTATGTAAGACAGATGCAACACATATGTCAAAACAGATTGCACTCAAATGCAAACAGTAGGAAAATTGAAGCTGGTTTGTTCTGCGACATGCATCACAAATTCGTACAATAACCTTGCCTGTTCTAGCAGTGTGCTACATGTGGGGGAACAGATAAAGCCGGATGTGCCAGCCTATCTTTTTAAATATGTAAAGAAACCCTTCCACCACCTCCTTCACAGCTTTATATCATGAATATTAATCAGGTTACTAACTCAGTGAAGGTACCCATTTCAGAGGCAGACAGGAAGTGAGTTTTAGCTTACAAGAAGTTTGTTTGACAAAGCTTTGGTCTCTCTATATAAAAACAACCATAACTTGATTTTTTTTGTGATTGTTTAGGTTTTGTATTAGAACACTACCCCACCAGATTGCAGTAGCAAGCACCGCCCAACACCCTGCATATGAAATTAATTGTTGCTGGAGATGGGAATAAACATAAGAAGCATACATCTCAACCTCCAGATCAGAGAATCAGGGACAAAGGACCTTAAAATCAGGGACATTCTGGGACACCTCATTAACATAAGATATGCATATTTAAATAAGTGCATTAATGGACACGCCCGCCATTCATTCAATTACACAAAGACAGGGCATCATTTTAAGTATTTTTTAGTAGAGAATTATATACACTGACACATCAAAATAGAGGATTATTCATATTTTTCATGAAAACTGTATAAAATTAAAGTCAGACATGTTCAGCCCCCCCCCACAAATACCCTTACAAACAGTGCTTATATGGAACAGAAGCAATACATGGAATAAGGCAAGTACATTCAGACTACTGATTCAACTTCGGCATCTTGGCAGGCAGAGATAGTTTCTGCAGCTGATGCCGTGCTAGAATGTTCTTTGTTGTAAGCAGCGGTTGTTTTTCTTGCTGCTTGCAGCATGTCCTTTGGATGTTTCACACAGTACCAGTCATTGTCCTCGTTCACAGTACCAGTCATTGTCCTTGTTCACAGCAGCAGTCATTGTCCTCATTCACAGTAGCGATCATTGTCCTCGTTCACAGTAGCGATCATTGTCCTCGTTCACAGCAGCAGTCATTGTCCTCGTTCCCAGTACCAGTCATTGTTCTTGTTCACAGTAGCGATCATTGTCCTCATTCACAGTAGCACTCATTGTCATTGTTCACAATAGCAGTCATTGTCCTCATTCACAGCAGCAGTCATTGTCCTCATTCACAGTACCAGTCATTGTCCTCATTCACAGTAGCAGTCATTGTCCTTGTTCACAGTACCAGTCATTGTCCTCGTTCACAGCAGCAGTCATTGTCCTCGTTCACAGTAGCAGTCATTGTCCTCATTCACAGTAGCAGTCATTGTCCTCATTCACAGCAGCAGTCATTGTCCTTAGGATGTTTCACACAGCAGCAGTCATTGTCTTTGTTCCCAGTACCCGTCATTGTCCTTGTTCATAGTACCAGTCATTGTCCTAGTTAACAGTACCAGTCATAGTCCTCATTCACAGTAGCAGTCATTGTCCTCGCTCACAGCAGCAGTCATTGTCTTCATTCACAGTAGCAGTCATTGTCCTCTTTCACAGAACCAGTCATTGTCCTCATTCCCAGTACCAGTCATTGTCCTCATTCACAGCAGCAGTCATTGTCCTCGTTCACAGCAGCAGTCATTGTCCTCGTTCCCAGTACCAGTCATTGTCCTCATTCACAGCAGCAGTCATTGTCCTCGTTCCCAGTACTAGTCATTGTCCTCGTTCACAGTAGCAGTCATTGTCCTCACTCACAGCAGCAGTCATTGTCCTCGTTCACAGTAGCAGTCATTGTCCTCATTCACAGCAGCAGTCATTGTCCTCGTTCACAGTAGCAGTCATTGTCCTCATTCAAGTGACTATCTGAGTGCAGTTTTTACTTTGCGCACCATGCTAAATGCCCATTCTGCTTTACTGTTTGAGTGTGGCAAACAGAGAACACTTCTCATTAGCTTTTGAAACGTTGTGAGGTCTTGTACTGGAGGGCTCCCAAGCACTATCGACCAGTACTTTAGATGTGTCACATCCATATGACCAGTCAGTCATCTGATATACTGAAAACTCATCTATCAGTTTGCATTGCTCCACTCGTGAGCTACAAAAACTGAGACGAGTGCCAATATCTGCTATCACAGTTGAAGAAAGCTGCAGTTTCATAGCTGGATCCAATAAACTGCCATGTTCTGCAGCAGGGGATATTTTGCAAGGAAATGCTTTTTCATTTTTAATAGCACTGCATAGTAAAATTGTTTGGCTGTCTTGAATAGTTTCTGCTCCACTGTAGTACCCGTGATATCATCCGAATTTTCGTCCAAATATGTTTCTGCATCACGATCAATACGAATTTTGCCATCTTCTAAGATGTTGTCCTGCACTTCAAGAATTGCATCAATACTACTTATTGCTCAAAAAAATTGCCTTGCAATTGGTGGTTTCAGTACCCTACTGGCATATGGCTGCAGTACTTTGTGGATCTCATTATGCAATGTGCGCAATTTGCTTTCCCTGCTTTGCATTAGCATATTGAAGTTATGCAGTGGTTCAATGGCATACTGCAGGAAGAAGAATGCCAGCTTGATGTCATGGCTCTCCAGTCTGTCAGCTATTAAATCCACTTTAACAGACCGTGGTTCATATGACAAGAAGTATGATCTCAGGGCAGGCCACAAGACAAGCATTCTTTTTATGACTTTTGTCAAACTCAGCCATCGAGTGGGGGCATACCTGATAATTTTGAGAGGTTCAATATCCACAAACAGTGCAAATTCCTTCAACGTCTGCTGACACTGTGCACTGCTGGAAAAGTGACAATAAATGTCAGATATCAATTCCTCTATAGGTACAGCCATTGCCTTTACCCCCGATTTGATGCATAAATCTGCAATGTGGCACAAACAGCCCATACTGAAAATATGTCGATTAACCTCTGCACCGAGTTCCGCTTGCTAATCATGGATGCAGCATTGTCTGATAAATAAGCCACCATGTTGGTCACAGGAATGTCAAACTTGCTCAGAGTTTCCATTACACAGTCATAAATTGCTTGGACAGTTCCACTTATATAAGCAGGTATATCAAGGAATTTTACAACATTTTTAGCAGTGGCATGGTCAAAAAAAAAAAAAACAAGTAAAATCACAAGCAACTTGTCATCCCCCATATCTGTACTTTGGTCAAGGTACAAACAGTATGGCACTTTCTGACAAGCTTGTGCAACATTCTGCTGATACTTTGTCCCCATTACATCTCTTAAAACGCAAGCAGCCTTTGTTGGTCCACAGGTCATTTTTTGAACTACCTCTGGATCCATGCAATACCTCTTCATGTACTTCAGGAAATGATCCCCAGTCGTAAATGGCAAATTGTGTTCAGCAAGTAGGCCCATAAAGGCTACTTCAGCCTCCAGAACCTTAGCATTGGTTTGCTGAGTGGCAAACATTTCTGCCACCTTCCTCCCAGTTGAATGCTTGGTGCTCATCTTGTGCTTCTCAGTGTCCATATGCCACTGCAAATCATTCCTCCCTCCATGTCCGACATTAATATTAGTAGCACAAGTCTTGCAAAATGCATAGCCTGGACCATACCTGCTTTCCATTACCCAGTCAAAGGTAATCTTCCAGCTACTTTGGAATGTGGTCATTCACTTCTTCTTTTCAGAGGCAGCATCTTCAGAGAAGGAAAAAAAGGGGTGTAATTAGAAGGCTTCAAGGTAATTCACAGGTGTGCCATGATGCTACACTTTTACTTACAGTAAACAAAGCTGGTATGATGGCAAACAGCAGTCAAAAAAATTCTTACCCCTCTGAGTTGTTGCACTATAACAGTGCAAGAAACTTTGCGTTGCACCACCTTCCAATGTGGCTTGTACCATGCTGTTCTGTGATTCAGCCATGCCTTTGCTTCTGAAGAAAATTAATAATTCAGGTAAATATGACAATCCAATCTAGGAACCTCTAAACGTGTGTGCAACTCAGTAAGACTGAGTAATACACAGCACTGCGCATACTCAAAATACGAGTAAGCATTACTGGAAATCAATAATGCATCCAGGAAAAAATATTCAAAATAACTCAATGCATCCAAAAAAATGATTGCAAATAATTCATAACGTATCCAGGAAAATGTCATTACTGCAAATGACTATGGATCCAAGGAAAAAGACATTACTGCACATAATTCAAAATGCACCTGAGGTAATTGTTGCAAATGATTCATAACATGTCTAAGAAAATGCTTACTGCAAATGACTCATAAGAGCCCCAAGAGAAAGTTCATTGCTGCAAATGTTTCATAAAATTTCCAAGAGAAAGCTCATTTTTGCAAATGACTCATAACATGTCTAAGAAAATGCTTATTGCAAATGACTCATAAGAGACCCAAGAGAAAGGTCATTACTGCAAATGTTTCAAAACATTTCCAAGAGAAAGCTCATTATTGCAAATAATTCATAACATGTGTAAGAAAATGCTTATTGCAAATGATTATTAAGAGGCCAAAGAGAAAGCTCATTATTGCAAATGATTCATAATGCACATAGGAAGCGCAGACAAGGAGCATGTTATAAAACTGAAATCATGGATATGGATCTGCAGTTCTTATTGCCAGAAATCAGGGCCCTCCTGTGAATCAACTCAAAACCTATATTACTGTGCCAGTTCTGCCAGCAACTGTGTCCATACTTCAACTGTCCAGAAGTTCGTAGAATTTACAAATGTTTACCCCATACCTTTGATCTGTTCCTCTTAAAAGTTGTGGTTTTCATGACTTTTTGGCAAATCAGTGAGGACTGAATTCACTAAATAATGACAACCATCTTGGTTTCATAGTCTAGCAACTTTATAATTTCATAATAGTAATACTTAAAATTTGTCACACACACCCCCGCCATTACTTTTGGATTTGACCAGGTGTTTTCAATATGAAATAACTTTTAGAAGCAATAAATAACCTTGCTAGAGAAGTCACAGGAGTATATCTTGTTAATAGTACATGACAAACAGTCCCAAAGCTTATTTTGTTTGCTTTATCCAGTTGCTGGCCCCATCTCCACTGTCAGCAGAGTTTAAAATATAGAGACAGTAACCAGAGATTGATCAAGAGTTTTTCAACAAGTACATCATGACACTAGCAAATTAGTAATCAATTGTTCACTAAAACTGCTAGGTAAGATGCAATATTCTTTCAGCAACAAGGTAAGCAAGTCACCTGAAAAAATGCCATTCAGAAAGGGCACAATTCATCATTGTAAAGCATTATCATTCAATGTATTGTTATCCTTACAGTAAACTATTCATATTTTCTAACTACCACAACCACCACAGAAAATGTGACTAAGCATACTTAGTTAAAAATAAACAAAAATAAAACATAGATGTCAAAAGACTAAATCCAGAATAAAGCTCAAAACACTAAAATGCAGAGGAGGAGGGAAACAAACAGCTCTGTGATACCACTTTTTTAGATCTTTGTGCTTTATGGGTTACAGACATTGCAGACAGACAAAAATTATGTTGTGGTTCTGCAATGTCTGTAACCCATAAAGCACAAAGATCTAAAAAACAAACTCTACAACATACGCGGCAGAGTATAGAAGTTATTAAATAATGACACACTTGAGTTTCACACTAGAAATATTTAAGAAATGCATATTAACACAAACCCTGTTACTCTAGCAACTTTCTAAGTTTATAACAGCAATATTTGAAATCTGCCCCTATTTTTAGGCCATTGCCACACCCCCCCCCGCTCATTTTGTCATGCTTTGTCCAGATTTCTTGCACTAATAGGTTGAGACACTGCCTGAAAAAGGTGTTATGGTGTGGCAACAGCCTTAGCCAGTAGTCGAAATCCCAGGGAGCAGATGAAGACCAGCTCTGGCAGAGCATCGAGGTCTGTCGATCATGTCATCCCAGGCTGACAGATACTGGATCCCCTTAGAGTGACACCAGAAACAAAGCCAATTATTGAAGTTAATCATTTTCTGTTTGTAGTGAGACATCATCCTAGGTGAAGGTAAAATGCTGCTTAATACTAGGGATGTACCTGCCTGAGACATATAATCCAAGAGCTTAGTCATGTCTCTCTTCATACAGTCCAGACAGGTATATCTCCAGTCGTTTACACCAACATGGACTATGACAGAGTCATAACAGTACCTGTTGTTGACCAACTTGAGTGCATGTGTGATATGGTGGATCCTACCACCTGCCAGGCAGCTGACCATCACCTTTTCCTTATCCAGCCTGGTGAAAGAGACATCTGTGGGTCTCGTGATGGAATCACCTATGACTAATATGTTTTTTGTTGGTCTAATCTATGCAGCTAAGTTTGGAATGCATCAATACAACCCTAAAGTTCTTCACCAAAACCTTGCTTAAGGAAGAAAATTGCAACATATATATGTGTGTGTGTGTGTGTGTGTGTGTGTGTGTGTGTGTGTGTGTGTGTGTGTGTGTGTGTGTGTGAGAATCAGTCAGTGAAACCTAGTATCAAGGAAATGTAGTTTTCCAGTCTTAAGGGTACTAAATGCTTTGGAACCAAAAAAAGGAAAACTATCTGTACAGGAACAATACACACACACACACACATACATACACTACTGGGGAATGGATCTGTAACTTCTATGCTTCCTTGTTATACATATTTAAAGACTGTTTTGTACATGTATATGCTGTTAGACAGTCCCCAGGATTTACTAATCTTCTGTGTAAGACTAGATTAGTCTTACACGGAAATGCCAGTCTAAGAGTATGACGGCAGTGAGCCATGCATACTAATGAGGGCGCGCTGCCTCAACTCTAAAGCTTACACGGAGTGTGGATGAGTGTAGGGGGCGTGTCGGACTGCTGAGCAGTCTAAAAATCCATGCCCCTGCAATGACAAAACTCAAGAAATGTAGAGTTACATGAGCGAGTCCGCTCACATGTGTACATTGTAACACTACACTCCCCCATATGTTAAACCTCGTACAAATTTAAAAATTAAAAGAAATTTTTTTTTTTTGTTTTATTTCCAATATAGCTGCCCGTATTTGCACGTTTGCGCGGGATTGTCCACTGCTTAGCTACAGTTAGCAGCTTAGACACCGAAGAGGATAATAAGAAAAATATATGCAAATTAAGCAAAATAGCAATAGCATAGTGGTTAGAGCCTTCGCACAAAGAGGAGGCATTCCTGGTTCGAGTCCCACTACTGCACGTTCCATTTTCTGTTGGAAATCTGTATACAAAAATATTTCCTGACATTTATCATGTATAATTTTTGTAAAAAGCATTCAAATGTTATATGTAGTAGTGAACTAATTATATATATATATATATATATATATATATATATATATATATATATATATATATATATATGAAGGTGAAATGGTTATGCATTCTGAGGCATGAGTAACTTATTTTAAGCAATATAAAGCACTACTAAGCACATTTTAGCAGTATTTAGCATATTTAAAACCAATTGCTCGTAGCTGAGCACCGCGTTACCAAGCGCAATGTCTTTGCGCATAGCTGCACACCACGCTAACCAGCACAACTACAATGTATTTGTGCGTAGCTGCACACTGCGCTAACCAGCGCAACATCAGGCAATGTTGAGCAACTTTGGGCAAAGTCGGGCAAAGTTGAGCAAAGTCGGCTAAACACGGCCACACCTCCTTTACTGTGCCTTAACCATTCAGGTCTGGCCAATAGGAAAAGAAAAAGCAGTGACAGGGCTTGAACTCAGGATAATGTGCACTATAGTCACAGTACATAACCACTAAGCCATGACAGCATTTCATAACCATGCACTTTCAACAGATACATATCTATCAAAGGAATATTAAACATTGCCAACATCAGCTAAGCAAGTGTGCCTACAGCTGAGTTTTTTCAAAACTGACCAATCACAAATAAGTGCGGGAAATGAGGCATATTTAAGCTCCACAGGCAGGAATACTTGCCATAACTGGTTGTAGCTCCCTTCTGCAGTCAACATGGCCGGTGTTGGAGAAGGCACTTGATTTTGAGTGCAACGCTGGGGCATTGAGGAGACCAAAGTAATGGTTTGGCTCCTTGTCCACAATCATGAGGAAAGACTCCCGTGGAGCCAGTACTGGGGCACCCAATATAAAATGAAGGCCTTGAACAGTCCTGCTCATGATCTCACCAGTGCCACTGGCATTCCTTGGACTGGTGATCAGGTCAGGCACCATTATTCTGAACTGAAGCAACGTAAGGAGGATCAACTGGACCAGTGGATCCAGGAGTCCTGTGCGATGCCTAATGCCCCAGTACTGAGTAAGTAGCCATTGTATTAAGTAGTTAAGAATTGCTATGCTTGTCTATATTGTGGATAGCTATGTCTCAATATCACTGAATTTACTTCACAGCTGCAGGTGTACGGGTTATGAATCAGCAAGCCCATGAAGATAGGTTGCAAAGGCTGCGTCATCAGGCAGGTTAGTAATTATTCTGCATGTACTGTTATATAAAATAAATGAGAGAGCCTTCAAAAAGTGTTTTAACCCAATAAATAAAGGTGTAATAATCCTTTAATAAATGTTTAATTTCTGGAGTGCGTCTGTGTCATTTTCTTTGATATGTTGTTGTAATGTTGCATTTTACAAATAGTACTGTTGTATTAAGCAGTGTTAATCCACACTTGGGTAGGCCCATATAACGTGGATGAAGAGAGTGCCAGTAGCTTTTATGCATATTTACAGCCCTCAACTGTTGGTTCATGCCCAGCATGTACAGGTTAATCTGGCACATGAGTAGCTTGGTAATGTGTTTCCCAGAAATGTCAGTGTGCTTCCAGAAATGTAGGGAGCTGTTAACATATAAATGATACTTTCACCTGAACATATCTAAATAATTATATGAAAGTAGAGCTGTCAGTGTACCATCTTAGCAGTAGTGTGTGTCTGAGCAACTCTCAGAATATGTTGCAGTAACATCTGCATCTTGGACAGTTTGTATGTAAGATACAGCTCATGTATATAATGATCTAGCAAAATCCAATTGCACAATATAAGGACATTGGGTAGTGTAATAATACATGTAAGGGACATATAACTGCAGTTAATAGGAATGTAGTTAAAATTAGAAGGATATATAAGTTGTTAATTGAGCTATCCTTTTCCACCCTACTGTATGTGCATAAAAATGCAATTCCACACCTCAATCGGTATGTCTAATCTCAAAACATTTGTTGGGACATATGTCCTATTGGTTTATAAATATTTGCATTTATTTCTATGCATGTGCCCTGTTAAAATACCACAATATTGGTGGCCTGTTGCCATCAATTCAACCTGCATGCTGTTGTAATGTCCACTATTGTTCTATATATGCATGTGTTGTGCTTGCTTTTCAACTGTTGGAAATCTGGTGTGCTGGGTTAATGGGAATACTTATGCATGCTGTTATAACTAATTGGGAATGCTGTTGACTGTTACTAACCCATATCTTTATTAAACCCTCCAAAACATAGTTCGTATGGGAAGGCCGCTCCCAGCGGACCCACCTGTCCCACCTCAGCTGGCCATGGTACCTGGCACCAGCAGGTCTGGTGCCCAGCCTGGGACCTCCTCCTCCACTGGCCCTGTGCCACCTTTTTGTGGAAGTGCTGCAGAGGATGGGGCTCGGCCCCCCCATACAAGCGTGGGTGGAGGAGGGCCACTTATCACCCTTTGAATGGTCCGGGCTGTGATGCATAGAGAGATTAAATGTTCTGTTGCAGAACCTCTATGCCAGCTTAGGCACAAGTGGCACAACTCCCAGGTCAGCCTGCCCCTTCTACACAGCCCCCAGCACAGCCACTCTCTGGGTTGTGAAGGTGCAGTGGTGACTGATCATGGGTGGGGACCTCAGTCCCACTGTTTCCATCTGTGGCCTCATGGGCTTGCGATTTCCAAGCATCCCTCCTCGTCAAAGGTGTTCACCCACCACGTGTCATATAACACCCTTGTATGCATCTTGTTTGTCTTGTCTGTTTACCTCCCCAACCTACCTCCTCAAAATATTCCTACTTACCCTACCCCACATTCCACTCTCACCTGAAAAAAAAAGGGGCAATCTGCTCCCCAAAAAAATTACACCCCATACATAGCTGCCCATTTTGCACACATGTCCACTGGACACATAAAATGTAATTTAATTGGCATTACAACATACTTTGTTGTCCTCACCCCTCTCTCAGGGGTTGAAGGTTTCATATCTACCTCCAAATCTATTCCATATGCACAGCTATGGACCTTCCCTACACCTGTCCTGCACATCCTGAGCTACTTTCCATACTGTCTTTCCCTCTTTGTGCCCCTTTTTCAGCACTTTCCTATCTCCCCATTTTTCTTTTCTTTTAAAGAAATGAGCTCGGGGGTTAGCGGGAGTAAGCACTATTAAGCAGTAGTTAGTGGGTTTGCGCGAGTGTGCTCTTGTTTGCGCTTAGCTAAGCATTGTGCAAACCTGCTTACAACTGCTTAAAAGTGCCTTAGTCACTCTGTATGTGTGGGCCCTTGTTCTGCTCAGGAGCAAAATAAAACACCTCTCTCAGTCTCGAACACCGGACCTTGTACACACTACACATGTGTACACTATGAAGTACCACTAAACCACGGTAGATATACAAGTTGGTGCTGAAATAAATATATCATGCACCAGAATGAGTGAATGTAAAGGAAAAATAGGAATGCCATACCACACAACTTGTTCTGTGGATCCTTACCAACAGTTGTTGTGGTATTACATTACATGACTGTGGTAAGAGAAGCAGCCATTCTAGCAGGAAATAATGTTACAACATCATTTTACAACCCCACACAGTATCACGGCAGGACAAACACTGGCATATCTGTTTAGGGCAGAGGTCATACCTCCCAACTGTCCCTAATTTTCAGGGATGTCCCTGATTTTGACACAAATTTTAGCTCTGTCCCTCTGAATCCCTCCTAAAACTACTGACTTTGGAGAAAGGTGGTGAATTACACTTAATGAATAATGACAATAATTAAGAGTTAGACACTTCTTTTACTTCAGAAAAGGTGTATTAATTCATATGCTCTGATTCTCTCAATGTTTCAACTTAATGGCACTAATATTTTAAAGGTGTCCCTCACTCTACCTTTACTTTTCCCCGAGTCTGTTCAAATATGTACCTGAGTGTTTGAGAGGTCTGGCAAAGGCAGAAACACAGAGGCATATCAGCCTTTCTGCTGTTACACACTGTGCAAATAGCTTTGGAAGGAGTTTCGGAAGCATACCCTTATGTAGGAATACAACACTGAAATACAAATGTATGTAGCCATGTACTGGTAGCAACCAACTGTAACAATGCCATTGCTCTATTGCTGAAAAGACCTGTGTGGTGCACAGACAAAAAATAACAGGCTATTCTCTGGCTGCCATGTGGATAGGTCCACAGTTGGGAGTTACGCAGACAGACTACTTGCCTTGATAAACTAACATGTACACAGCAACTCTGTAAGTCCAGCAAGATAAAATCCACACAATAAGACTTTTGCTCTCTGTACTTCTGCAACCCTACCCAAATGTAAAATATACCTGTGTGTGCAGGGTCTACCAAGGATGTAGGTAAGCATACTCACAGTACTGAAATGTGTCCAGTTTTTCTGAGCAGCTTGTGCTAATGTCAACACTAAAAAAGCACAAACTGTTTAGAACTGAGTAAATGAATATTCACAGTATAGCAGTTCAGAAACAATTCTTGTGCCAGAGGAATACATCTCAACAACTAGCTTTGTATGGCAGTTAATTGTAAAAGTTGAAAAGAAAGTACATCTTTCCATGTATCTTGGGGTATCATTTTGAGAGGTGAGTACATTTCTACACTGACAAGTGGATACTGGAAGCAGCAACATTAGGTCTGAGTACAAAATGTAAATCTCTGGCTACACCGCTGGCTTCTGATATAAGAACTATACCAATCTTCTGTCTTAAACAATGATGTCCACAGCAAACAGGGATGATCTCCATCTTGAAAAGCTGAAAGGGCCACGCCTACCTGAGTTAGCAATTTATAGTACTGGGTTGCTATGACAGTGATTACTGCAATTACTACACAGCAGGCTGCATGCAATTATCAAATGGTGGCCACTAACTGGTGCAGAGGCCATCACATGCTCAAATGCAAATACCTACAAAAGCAGGCTGCAATCTCTGCCAACAAACTCAATCACTCTATCGCAGAGACTGACAGAGAGAGAGAGAGAGAGAGAGAGACAGAGAGAAAAGGAAAAAGAAATATTACCAAACCATACAAAGGAAAGGTATGTGACACATATGTATTTACTGGCATGTAGTAGATGTTATGGAAGAATAGTCTACATAATGTGAAACATTCATATGTGGAAGCAGTACTTATTTATGCATAGTTGTTCTGCTTAACTACTGCTATGGACAATACAGTGTGTACCTGTGGGCAGTGGGACATACCTGTGAAATGTGTAGCTCAGCATTAAATGTCAAAGATCTGATCCATGTTATCTGTGTTCTGTACAGTAGTGTGGCCAATGGCTGTTGGGGGGATTATCGCTGACATTATATAAACATGGGTGTGACAGAACAACACATGCATGATAGTCATATTAAAGTGTAGCTTAGTATTGGCAACTGCTTTAGCAGTCTAGTATGCTTATCTAGCATTTGTAGCCATATATACCCCCCTAATGTTAGGGTGTGTTCATATGTGACACCTGTTTGTGTTGCAGCAAGACCCAACAGTTCAGCTGTGAGGTTCAGGGACTTACAACAGTGTGGGCCTTGTGTGTGTATGCCACACACATATGGAGAAATATATATGTGTCATATATATTCACATCTGTATATGTGCATAGAGCAGGGGACATATTGCAACTGTTTGTGAAAGGTGGAGATATATATGTTGGTGAAGCTTAGTATGGGCATATTTGTATGTAGGTTTTAGTGTGTGACAAACAAGACAGCATACAGTGCTGGTATATGACATGTGGTGGTTAAACACTGTGGGTGGTTTGTTCAGTTTGCAATGTTGAAGCCAGTGAGGCCTGCTAAAGCTACCTGGGTTGTGAACACCTTCAATCCATTTATCCCAAGACTGTGCGATTTTATTACATTACTGTACACCTCATATCCTTTGTATAATTGATATTCTCACTATGAAAGGTGAAATGTATATGTGCTTACATATATATGTATATGTACACCAATGGATGTGTGTATGTATATATATATATATATATATATATATATATATATATATATATATATATATATATGCGAGAGATGCAACTATACGGCCAAACTGGAGGCTGAGTTCTCTCAACATAGGACTGGCAAGACCAGACAGGAGGAGAAGGTAACCACACACACTACATACCCAGTCACACATAGTACCATCACAACTTCAAATCATACACATAATCACACAAAGACATACTCGGAGGCTCTGACCAAAAATCTGCCAAAACAGCAGAGGCCTCCAAAGCAGACACCCAAACAACTACCACCTCAGGACCCAACACATGCATCACATAGACCACACAGTCAGAGTGTCAAACAGTCACAGCCCTTAAGGCCAAAGACAATGCCAGACACACTCGTCATTGGTGACTCTATAGTCAGGCACACTGACGTCCCGCTCACCAGACTGAGTAAGGAGAAGGTCACAGTAAGCTGCCTGTCGGGCTAGAATCCACCACATAACGCAAGCACTCAGGTCTGTCAACAGCAGTACAAGTGACTCAGTCATTGTCCATGCTGGTGTCAACGACCTGAGATACCTCCTTGGACTACATGAAAAGAGACATTGAGGAGCTCTCTGATTATGTAGCCCAGGCAGGTATGACCCTGACCTTGAGCAGTATCCTACCTTCACCTAGAATGATGCCACAATACAGTGATAAGATGATCAGCTTTAATAATTGGCTTAAATTTTGGTGTCATTCAAAGGGGATCCAATGTCTGTCTGCCTGGGATGACATGCTGGACAAGCCACGCTGCCATAGGGACGGCTTGCACCTGTCACCCTGGGCTTCCGGATATTGGCAAAGGCTCTTGCCACCCCATAGTTCCTTTTTAGGCAAGGCTCAAATTCTAAACCTACCACCCTAGAACACAAAAAGGAAAAACTAAGGGTAATGCTGCTCAATGCCAGAAGTCTCAATCTCAAGATGCACGCACTCGAGGCCCTTCTCAGTATGGAGAACATCGATGTCTGTGCTGTGACAGAAACCTGGTTCAAGGCTCCTGAGAGCACCCCGGCACTGTCAGGTTTCACCTCATATCATGCGTTCCGGCCCCAAAATCCGGACAACACCAAGAAAGGAGGGGGGGTGTCCATATTCATAAAGGACACACACACCTCAAGGTTGGTGGCAACGCACGATGCATCGGAGACCATCCAGGTGCAATTAACCACAGGCAAGACTGCTCTGCAATTTGTAGCATGTTACAGGCCACCCTCTCAAACTCAGGAACCTCAGATGGCCTTCCTGAAAACACTGGAGGGGATAAATGTATCTCCAAATACCATCATACTAGGTGATTTCAACTACCCTAATATAGACTGGGAACACTACTCAAGCCCAAACACTCTAGCCCAAAGGTTCCTGGAGTTCATAAACTCAAATGCCATGGAACAACTAGTCACCATCCCCACAAGAGGAGAAAACATACTTGATCTCATCATCATGAACATGGGATCACAATGTTCAACACCGGAAGTATACCCCTCACTGGTGAGATCAGATCATAAACTAATCTCGCTGGAGGTCTTCATCCCGCCCCCACCTGAAATAAAAAAGACCACAGTGAAAAACTTCTCAAAAGCCGACTTCACACTTCTAAAAACTAGTGTGGTCTCCTTTAAGGCCCCTGAGCCAGTGGTAAACATTACTCAAACCGCTGAATCACTTACAAATGCCTTCTACCAGCACCTACAGGACTGCATGGATCAGGCAATCCCAAACAAAACTAAGACTCTTTGTACCAAAGGCAAGTGTCCAGTCTGGTGGACCCCAGCCATAAACAAGCTCTACAACAAAGGGTGGAAGCTACTACAAGATAGAGCAAAATCCTTGAAAGGTAAGACACCTTTGATCATTATAAGTAAAAAACTAAGAGCTCTCATAAAATCATCCAAGGCAAATTTTGAGAGAAAAATCGCCAAGGACTCAAAAGACAATCATAAGGCCTTCTTTAGCTATGTTAGAAACCTAGGAGGAAACTCCCAGATATGCTCAGAATTAGTTCAAAATGATGTGAAGATTACTGAACCTACACACATTGCCAACATACTGGCTGACAGGTTTAGTGCAAACTTCTCCCCCCCTCCCCCCCAAAAGGAGAGATATCTATACCAGAGGATTGTAGCCCCCCAAACATCTCCAACGCCCAGGTGAGAACTGCTCTCTCCAAGGCAAAACACAGCATCCATGGGACGGATGGTGTCCCGGCTGTGTGCTCCACGAACTCAATGAGGAATTAAACCCGCAGTTAGGACAGCTGTTTAATCTTAGCCTCACCTCAGGATCACTCCAAGGAGTGGCGACGGCGACTGTGGTCCCACTTCTTAAGGGCGGTGCCTCCACCGACCCTGGAAATTACCATCCCATTAGCTTGACAAGCCTTATCTGCAAAGCCATGGAGAGGATCATAATGGAACTCATAAATAAAGACATAGGAACTTGCAGACTTTGGATCCATCCCAGTTCGGCTTTGTCAAAGGCAGATCATGCCTCTTAAACTTGGTTGACTTTTTCGAAACAGTCACCAAGGCCATTGATGAGGGAAAGGCAGTCCATACAGCCTACCTCGACCTGGCAAAGGCCTTGACACAATACCCCACTCAGGTATCATCGAAAAACTCATCAGCTTAAATGTAAACCCATACATCACAAGATGGGTTGCAAACTGGCTAAGTGACAGAACCCACGGGGTCAGAGTTGCTGGCCATGTCAGACTCAAAGCCTGTCACAAGTGGTGTCCCACAGGGCTCAGTCCTGGGACCACTCTTGTTCGCATCTACTTTTCTGAAGTACAAGCAAACACAGGAGGGTTATGGCTGACAAAGTTTGCAGATGACTGCAAACTGGCCATAGTCAAAAACACATCTGACACAGATATCCTTCAGAAGGGCCTCACAGAAACGGATAACTGGTGCCAGAGCCATGGCCTAAAGTTAAATGCCAAGAAATGCATAGTCATACCCTTCGGGAAAAACAAGGTTACCCCTAGCTACCATATAGGTGGCAATCCACTGAGCACAGAAGTCATCAGGGATCTGGGGACCCAGGTTGACAGTAACCTTTCGTTTGACACTCATGTTGCCAAAGTAGTTAGGAAAACCTTCTACATTGCCCACCTGATCATGAAGGGATTCACATCTAGATCTAGGGAGGTCATCGTCCCCCTGTACTCATCACTCATTAGACCTATGATTGAGTACAATGCCCCATTCAGAATGTATCTGACCTGACACCTGCAGCAGCTGGAAAGGCCCCAAAAGTTCCTCACCAAAAGGATAAAGGGTCTCAAAAATATGTCTTATGCTGCCAGACTGAAAGAACTCCAGCTCTATTCAGTCTCATACCGCTTGCTCAGAGGTGACCTGTGCCTGACATATAAGGCCATGTCAAACCCAGATTTGATGAATATGCTTCACCTCAAAAAATCTAGATCCCTCCGAACCACAAGGGCGGGAGACTTAAACCTTGACACGGTTATTAATAGAATGTGCTGGAGGGACAGATTCATCACCCAGAGACTCCCTATGCTGTGGAACAAAATCCCGGTACATGTGAGGCAGAGCACCTCGCTGGCCCTGTTCAAGAGGAATCTTGACCAATGGATGGGAGCTCGCAGATATACCCCAGGGATTACTTCAGTGTCACTGCTTGACAGAGGCACAGCAAAATAATAGGCATAGTTTTCTTCAAACTAAAGGGGTGGCGAAAGCCACATAACTATGGGCTAGGCTTATAAATGCCCTTGGGCAGATAGCCTAGTATGAACCTATGAACCTATATATCTATAGTTATATATACTCATACACACCTACATCTACTTGTTGGAATAGATTCTCTGTATTGTTGACTGACTGTGATGGTCAATGTGTTTGTGAATACTTCAAAGATATGCATCTGTGGGATAGCTTAGTGGGAAACTGTTTATGTAATGGTATTATGGGGCCTTGTTTTGATCCTAGCAAAAGCTGTGTATTCTGTTGCTAGGCAGAAAAAGTGCTATTGCATACAATGTGATTACGTCCCTTGGTTTTAACTAGGGTGTGTCATTGGAGGCTAAAGCACTACATCTATGATTATTGATTGGTACTGATGTTGAATCCAAATCCTGTGTGTACTGTAGTACTAAATGAAGCTCTGGACCTGTACAGCAAAGTATGGTGTATGTCCACATTGCTTGCATCCACTGTTTTGTGTGGTCCCTGTATTCATCACAGATTACATTTCTCAATATTAAGGTTGTGTAAGTTCTGACACATAGTACTGTATAGTACACACTGAAAGCTTATCTGGGTTGTCATACCTTTGTGTCCTGTAATTATGTCTGATGTGTGTGTGGGTATGTCTGTAACATGTCCTTTAACAAATGTGTGGTAAAACATATAACTGCGTGTCTAGCAACATTCATAGTGTACTACAGCAGTATGCAACCTAAATTCCCAATTTTGCACATATTTTGGCCACGGGTTTGCCATTAACATGTTGTGTGGTATAATAGTAATACATTTACTGGACCTTAGACTCATTGTGATGGATGATATATTTCTTTACATATCAGCTTGATGTATATCTGCTGTGGCTAGGTGGTGCATCGTGTTGCATACAGTGTGCCAGGTACTCTTGTATAGTCTTATATAGTGATTTTATTTTGTTGCTGTGCAGAACATGGTTGATTAGATAGAGAGTGAGCCAGGCACTTCCAAGCAGTTGTGGGGTGAGCAGTGATAAGTGGCAGTTAAAGTGTTTCACTCTCGGTTAGCTAATAGGTTGCTATATATGGCAGTTCAGTGATATCTGTACTGCATAATGTTAAATGTGCCATATGACTTGCTCAGACATATTTCCGTATTTATGTCTTCCAGGGGTCATGGCGCATCGCAGGAACCCCAGTTACAGTAGTACTGAAAATGATATAATTGCTACCATTATGATTCAGCACTACAGTCTCATGCTCTCACGAACCAACCAGGACCAGCAGGAGCATACTGCAATGTGGCAAGATATTGTCCGCAGGGTAAATGAGGTAAGCCTGCATAACCGGACATATGAGCAGGTATGCCACCACTGCAGTGATCTTCTCAGACATGTCCGTCAGCGTGCTGCTGATGTGCGGAGACAACAGCTTGCAACAGGAGGTGGTGTTAATATCCAACTCCCTCACCAGAGTGGAGGAGCTGCTCCTGAGCCTGGTGGCACTTGCCCAACAACAACAGCAGCAGACATACACCATGATGGAGGTTGGAGCCACCCAGCAAGCACACATGGAGCATGCAGGTAACATGGCATATCTGTAGACTACTGTTATCTGTATTGGTAGATCATGCATATGTGAGATGTGGAGTGTGTCGTTAAAAGATGTGGAGCCTGTTGTTGTGCAATACTGATCATTTGGAACATAATCTGTAGCCATGTGAGTGTAAACTGTTGTTGTACTGTAAGATGGCAAACACACCGTAGTAATGCCATAGTTGTGGCCACTGACAAACTGTCTCATCTCTATGTAGGTCCCAATGGGGTGACATCAAGGCAGCGGACAGATGCTGGTGAGTGTGTTCTACATTTATTATTGTAAATAAAAAGTGCATGTCATAGTTAAGGTGTAGGCCATGTACACATGTAACACACCTACCCATAATGCATGCTGTGCATGTTTGGTGTAAGATCACGCACATCTCACTAATGTGATTAGCTGCCTCAAACACATGCAATACCCAGACCATCTGAAACAAATGTGGCTAGACTATAGTGACGATTGCATAGGCACAGTTGATACTCAACATGCACATAACATGCACATCTATGTCATACACATAGCATTTTAATATGCTACACATAAAGGATTCCCAAACCCTCTGTAAAGACACACTCCAGTATCCAAAATCTCATCCACACATTACACATAATATACCTGAGGGGTAGAGGCCTATCATGGGGCATTTAAACACTTTGCAACACACTACACATTCATGTCAGGGAATGCTCCTTATTGGCCTCCTTACAAACTCATGTAACAACTGGTTGTGAAATGGTGAATGTAGCCAAGGTAGTACAGTTCTGGTACAGCATGAGTAGTGCTGGTTTGGGAAACATTTGTAGCCTTGAGTGACCACATGATGCTTCATGATGATGGCCTATGGTACTATACCCCATTCAGTTATTGTAACCACAGTACTACACATAGCTTTCATTGCTATACACCTTAATGTTGCGTGTGTGCACACATATGCACCTCTAAACAATACCCATACCAGTAACCATTTGCACAACTGACACATATATGTCTTTTGATGCTATTGAGTGGCTAGGTCATATGACACACATTGTGTATGTGTAGTGCTTAAATATGCAGTAGTGTTTTAGCATGCCATGCCATGGATGACAGTGGCATGTCCATAATATGATCTACACTCACCATAAGTACTGTACATTGGGTATGTGGCTGAATGGTATTCCATCAATTATCCATGCACCACTGATGATGTTGGGTGAATATTCATCATGCATGTGCTAAAAATGTGTCTACAATTATTTGCTGAAGACACAGAGGCTGTAATCAGCATCAGATACCTATCTGACACACAGATACACATCCAGCCATGGTATATACACCTGTGAGTTATGGTGCACAGTACATTACAGGGTTTTAAATACCTGCACAGCAATGTTGTGTCCATGTATGCATTGTGTTCCAGGGGAGGCCCATCACCTAATAACAAAACACATGCATCAAAGCCATGTATACTGTTAGTAACAAGGACTGCCTACACTTGCACTGCATGCTGTTGAGCAACACATGTCCTGCATGTTGACATGTGTGATATGACTGTTTTGCTTGTGATACTGTACCCCACCATCACCTGCTATTGTGTATGTTCTGAGATTGCTGGTGTTGTGTGTGTCTGCTTTACGGAGGAGTGTATTTTTGTGTGTGTGCATGTGTGCATGTGTACATATGCGCATGTGTGCATGTGCGCATGTTGTCTGACATCATGTTCATGTCTTAAAGTGTGATTCTGTTTTCCTCTCACAGGTGCCAAGGTGGGGCTGGTTCAGTGCAGCAGGGAACCTGATGTCACTGAGACAGACAGTGATCATGAGGATAGGTGTGTTGAGGCACAGGCAGGTTTGTCAGGGTCTGTTTTTGGGCCACCAATTGACAGTACACAAGTCTCCACCCCATCCATGCACACAGTCATACTGCCTGTACATCCATCATCACCATTGCCCTTAGCTGAGGGACAGTGTACGGTTGGCACTGGCCAGGACAGTATGGTTTCTATGGCACATGAATCAGGACACAGCAGCCATAGCCAGATGTCTGGAATGGTACCACATAGGCAGATGCCCAGGGGTTCTCCTTAGAGCACTGCTGGTCATCATGACCCTGGCAGACGTGCTACACCTCTTTCTACTACATGCATGTTCCAGGCTGTCATGGAGGCACAGACACGAATGGAACGGTACACCAGACAGGGACTAAGGGCACAGAGGGCTCATAACACCTCTGTAAATGACAGTATCCGTGACCTAGCAGGTGCCATATGTAATTACACTGAGGTCATTGATGGACATTGGGGTGAGACATTGGATGTCCTCCACAACTGTCATGTCCATGTGTCAGGACAGTGTGGGACAGTTGAGACGTCGATGTGGACGTATGCCAGCAACATCAGCAGCTGGAGGTCGCCGTGGATGTCCAGCAAGTTACAGCCGCTCCCGGAGTGCCAGTACCAGCCCCAGCAATGTTGAGGGGGCTGTCCATAGACCGTCCTAGAAGACCTCATACACGTGGCTCTGGCCAGTCCCAGCAGGGACCTGGATCCAGTGGGCATATGTCAACCTCTTCGGATAGTACCCAGTCTGGATTAGTACCTGATACTGTCTGTAGCACCCCTGCCAGGCACAGGTTCTGTATCCATGGCCAGAGACGGTGAACTGTAAAGCCTGCCAGTTACAGTCTGTAGCTGTCTCACATTTCCCCATATATGGCAGCCATGTGGTGGAACTGTGTGCATGCAGACACACACACATAAACCAGAAACCTAGGACAAACACATACCCGCACACATTGCATCAACATTGGCCCATAACAGTACTCATGGCCCTCACACACACACACTCACACACATGTCGATTGTATGGCTCAGTGTAGGCCCCTGGCAAACCAACAACACATCCTGTGCATATGATGAAACCTGTGCCACCTCCTGTCATCTGTAACACTGATGCAGGAACATGCTAAAATGGTGCTGATGCACAGGGTGACTTTAATAAAATATAGCAATGGTTGAATGTGTAGCATGTTGTCAGCAGTAAAGTGTAATGATATCCTTGAAGGTGTGGCTGAGCAGGCATGATGCATTAAAGCTGTAATTAGCAATGATGTATTGTTTTCACCAGTGTTTGTTCCAATTGTGTTTTGTTTGCCCATGTACCACTTAGCTGATGTGTGTAGCTGTGTCTGTATGTGTTATACAGTGGACAGTAAGTGTGGGGTGTGTGCAGCACAGGTTTGCAGGTGTACATTTGTGAACATGGTGGAGGTGCACTGTCTGCATGTACATGCATATTGGACACATGGGCAGGGTGACATGCCCTGTATTGGCCAGTGTTAACACTCCATACTTTCTATTGGTGGCCAGTATACATTGTACTACACACATTCTGGAACTTGAGTACGCATGTGTGTGTATGACACGGGTTGACACTGGACTGTGCATGATGCTGTTGTTGCTATCTGTCATTGGTTTGCATTACTAAGGTTAACACTGTCCCAGCTGCATAATCCTTTATTAATGCACACTGTTCACCTACAGGGTTGCATGGACTGTGCTATCACAAACACAAGAAATTCTCACTTATACAGTAAAAGTACATTAGTCTCATGGACCCCTGCCATAAACTAAATATATAATAGAAGGTGTGAAGTTGTACCAAAAAGAGTTACATACCAATAAGGGATAACCTCTCTGGTCAGTATCATTGGGAAAATACAATCCCTCAATAAACATACAAGGCAAGCTTCAAAATACAAAATGGCAAGGATTCCAAAGACAACACTAAAGCTTTCTTCAGTGTTGTTCATAATCTACAGGAGAAATCTCAGATTGGGTCACAGTTAATGTAAATGGTCACAAAGTACACTTATTTGCCTGACATTACCAATTCCTTGTCAGACAGTTTTAAAATTTCCCCCCTGGTAGATCATGCATATGTGAGATGTGGAGTGTGTCGTTAAAGATGTGGAGCCTGTTGTTGTGCAATACTGATCATTTGGAACATAATCTGTAGCCATGTGAATGTAAACTGTTGTTGTACTATAAGATGGCAAACACACCGTAGTAATGCCATAGTTGTGGCCACTGACAAACTGTCTCATCTCTATGTAGGTCCCTCTGGGGTGACATCAAGGCAGTGGACAGATGCTGGTGAGTGTGTTCTACATTTATTATTGTAAATAAAAAGTGCATGTCATAGTTAAGGTGTAGGCCATGTACACATAATGCATGCTGTGCATGTTTGGTGTAAGATCACGCACATCTCACTAATGTGATTAGCTGCCTCAAACACATGCAATACCCAGACCATCTGAAACAAATGTGGCTAGACTGTTGTGACGATTGCATAGGCACAGTTGATACTCAACATGCACATAACATACACATCTATATCATACACATAGCATTTTAATATGCTACACATAAAGGATTCCCAAACCCTCTGTAAAGACACACTCCAGTATCCAAAATCTCATCCACACATTACACATAATATACCTGAGGGGTAGAGGCCTATCATGGGGCATTTAAACACTTTGCAACACACTACACATTCATGTCAGGGAATGCTCCTTATTGGCCTCCTTACAAACTCATGTAACAACTGGTTGTGAAATGGTGAATGTAGCCAAGGTAGTACAGTTCTGGTACAGCATGAGTAGTGCTGGTTTGGGAAACATTTGTAGCCTTGAGTGACCACATGATGCTTCATGATGATGGCCTATGGTACTATACCCCATTCAGTTATTGTAACCACAGTACTACACATAGCTTTCATTGCTATACACCTTAATGTTGCGTGTGTGCACACATATGCACCTCTAAACAATATGCATACCAGTCACCATTTGCACAACTGACACATATATGTCTTTTGATGCTATTGAGTGGCTAGGTCATATGACACACATTGTGTATGTGTAGTGCTTAAATATGCAGTAGTGTTTTAGCATGCCATGTCATGGATGACAGTGGCATGTCCATAATATGATCTACACTCACCATAAGTACTGTACATTGGGTATGTGGCTGAATGGTATTCCATCAATTATCCATGCACCACTGATGATGTTGGGTGAATATTCATCATGCATGTGTTAAAAATGTGTCTACAATTATTTGCTAAAGACACAGAGGCTGTAATCAGCATCAGATACCTATCTGACACACAGATACACATCCAGCCATGGTATATACACCTGTGAGTTATGGTGCACAGTACATTACAGGGTTTTGAATACCTGCACAGCAATGTTGTGTCCATGTATGCATTGTGTTCCAGGGGGAGGCCCATCACCTAATAACAAAACACATGCATCAAAGCCATGTATACTGTTAGTAACAAGGACTGCCTACACTTGCACTGCATGCTGTTGAGCAACACATGTCCTGCATGTTGACATGTGTGATATGACTGTTTTGCTTGTGATACTGTACCCCACCATCACCTGCTATTGTGTATGTTCTGAGATTGCTGGTGTTGTGTGTGTCTGCTTTAGGGAGGAGTGTATTTTTGTGTGTGTGCATGTGTACATGTGCGCATGTGCGCATGTTGTCTGACATCATGTTCATGTCTTAAAGTGTGATTCTGTTTTCCTCTCACAGGTGCCAAGGTGGGGCTGGTTCAGTGCAGCAGGGAACCTGATGTCACTGAGACAGACAGTGATCATGAGGATAGGTGTGTTGAGGCACAGGCAGGTTTGTCAGGGTCTGTTTTTGGGCCACCAATTGACAGTACACAAGTCTCCACCCCATCCATGCACACAGTCATACTGCCTGTACATCCATCATCACCATTGCCCTTAGCTGAGGGACAGTGTACGGTTGACACTGGCCAGGACAGTATGGTTTCTATGGCACACGAATCAGGACACAGCAGCCATAGCCAGATGTCTGGAATGGTACCACATAGGCAGATGCCCAGGGGTTCTCCTTAGAGCACTGCTGGTCATCATGACCCTGGCAGACGTGCTACACCTCTTTCTACTACATGCATGTTCCAGGCTGTCATGGAGGCACAGACACGAATGGAACGGTACACCAGACAGGGACTAAGGGCACAGAGGGCTCATAACACCTCTGTAAATGACAGTATCCGTGACCTAGCAGGTGCCATACGTAATTACACTGAGGTCATTGATGGACATTGGGGTGAGACATTGGATGTCCTCCACAATTGTCATGTCCATGTGTCAGGACAGTGTGGGATGGTTGAGACATCGATGTGGATGTATGCCAGCAACATCAGCAGCTGGAGGTTGCCGTGGATGTCCAGCAAGTCACAGCCACTCCCGGAGTGCCAGTACCAGCCCCAGCAATGTTGAGGGGGCTGTCCATAGACCGTCCTAGAAGACCACATGCACGTGGCTCTGGCCAGTTCCAGCAGGGACCTGGATCCAGTGGGCATATGTCAACCTCTTCGGATAGTACCCAGTCTGGATTAGTACCTGATACTGTCTGTAGCACCGCTGCCAGGCACAGGTTCTGTATCCATGGCCAGAGACGGTGAACTGTAAATCCTGCCAGTTACAGTCTGTAGCTGTCTCACATTTCCCCGTATATGGCAGCCACATGGTGGAACTGTGTGCATGCAGACACGCACACATAAACCAGAAACCTAGGACAAACACATACCCGCACACATTACATCAACATTGGCCCATAACAGTACTCATGGCCCTCACACACACACTCACACACATGTCGATTGTATGGCTCAGTGTAGGCCCCTGGCAAACCAACAACACATCCTGTGCATATGATGAAACCTGTGCCACCTCCTGTCATCTGTAACACTGATGCAGGAACATGCTAACATGGTGCTGATGCACAGGGTGACTTTAATAAAATATAGCAATGGTTGAATGTGTAGCATGTTGTCAGCAGTAAAGTGTAATGATATCTTGAAGGTGTGGCTGAGCAGGCATGATGCATTAAAGCTGCAATTAGCAATGCTGTATTGTTTTCACCAGTGTTTGTTCCAATTGTGTTTTGTTTGCCCATGTACCACTTGGCTGATGTGTGTAGCTGTGTCTGCATGCGTTATACAGTGGACAGTAAGTGTGGGGTGTGTGCAGCACAGGTTTGCAGGTGTACATTTGTGAACATGGTGGAGGTGCACTGTCTGCATGTACATGCATATTGGACACATGGGCAGGGTGACATGCCCTGTATTGGCCAGTGTTAACACTCCATACTTTCTATTGGTGGTCAGTATACATTGTACTACACACATTCTGGAACTTGGGTACGCATGTGTGTGTATGACACGGGTTGACACTGGACTGTGCATGATGCTGTTGTTGCTATCTGTCATTGGTTTGCATTACTAAGGTTAACACTGTCCCAGCTGCATAATCCTTTATTAATGCACACTGTTCACCTACAGGGTTGCATGGACTGTGCTATCACAAACACAAGAAATTCTCACTTATACAGTAAAAGTACATTAGTCTCATGGACCCCTGCCATAAACTAAATATATAATAGAAGGTGTGAAGTTGTACCAAAAAGAGTTACATACCAATAAGGGATAACCTCTCTGGTCAGTATCATTGGGAAAATACAATCCCTCAATAAACATACAAGGCAAGCTTCAAAATACAAAATGGCAAGGATTCCAAAGACAACACTAAAGCTTTCTTCAGTGTTGTTCATAATCTACAGGAGAAATCTCAGATTGGGTCACAGTTAATGTAAATGGTCACAAAGTACACTTATTTGCCTGACATTACCAGTTCCTTGTCAGACAGTTTGAATGCGGATTTCACCACCCTGTCATTACACAAGGGCTACATTTCCAGACCTGAAGAATGTAAAACCTGATGATTCACAGACACTCTAGTTAAAACATCTCTTTAACAAAGTACACAACACAGTGGCAATGGTACTGGACAGTGTCCCTGGCTGTGTCATACATAAGCTGACATATGAAGTCACCACTCACCTAAACGCTCTGTCCAGATGCAGCCTCTATACAGGTTACATACTTGTGGAATGACATATGGTAATGGTATTCACAGTCCACAAGGGTTGAGCTACAACGTCTTCTTCTTCTTCTCCTTTCAGATGCTCCCATTAGGGGTCACCACAGTACATAATTTCTTCCTGCCCCCTGCATCTTGCGCTGTCACGCCATCCACCTACATGTCCTCTCTCACCACAGCCATAAACCTCATCTTAGGCATTCCTCTTTTCCTGTTACCTGGTGGCTTCATCCTTAGCATCTATTTCACAATATACTCTGCATCCCTCCTCAGCACATGTACAAACCAACTTAATCCTGCCTATCTGGCATGGTCTACTAACCTTCAAACCTGGCCTGACCCTCTAATATACTTATTCTTAAACCTGTCCACCCTCATCACACCCACTGCAAATGTTAACAAAAATTGATTAAGGGTAAAACTACAACAGGTCCTGGAAACTCTCACCCTATAAGCCAGACCAATGTTATCTGGAAGGCTATGGAGCACAGCATTAAGGAACTCATTAACAGAGACATTATGAACCTGCAAAAACTGCACCATACCCACTTAGGTTTAGGTTCTCTAAAGGCCAGATCATGGCTCCTACACCTAGTAGATTTCAAGCCAGTCAACAAGGCTATAGGTGAGGGATGGGAGGTCAACACAGCCAAGCTATAGATCACCAGCAATTCATACCCATCCCACATACTGGTATGATGCATAACATCAACAGACTGACCATAAACAATTGTTAGATGATGGCTTGACAACTGACGCACAGATGTAGGACACACAGTAACATTTGCAGCCTCCATGTACTATTCTATGCCAGTAACAAGTGGTATTCACCTACACTCAGTCCTGGGACCACTCCTGTTTGGCATATAGCTTTCTTTGGTACAAGCAAACACAGTAGGGATATGTCTGCCCACGTTTGATGACAATGCATACTGTGGGCTATACTTTATTCTCCAGATGACACACACATCCTCAAAAAGGGTATCATACAGACAGATAGCTGGTGTCAAACTCATGCTGTAAAGCTATAAGCCAAAGAAAGCATAGTTATCCACTTTTAGAAAACAAAGTATCCCCAGAGTACCACATAGGTAGTAGCCCCCAAAATGTGGAACAGGTACTAATGTATACATAGAGCCATGTGTTAAGTCAGCTCTCCTTTGATAATCACATTACCAAAGGGTTTTGGAAATCCCTCTGTGGAGCACATAAGCAATAAATGGTTTGCATGCAGATCAACAGAGGTTGTTGTACACCTATAATGATTAGCCATCTTTGCCAGACTTTGCTTGCTTTGGAACAGGTTTCAAATATACCTCAAGCATAAACCCTCACTCACACTCTTCAATAGAAACCGTGATGACTAGATGTGAAATGGAAGACGTAGCCCAGGGATCACTGCAGTGGCTAAGCTTGTCACAAGCATACAGAAGTGACCTAAGGTCTAGAAAGTGCCAGCATGCTCTGGCAAAGATAACAGATGCATTCATGGAGAAAGCAGAGTACCCACCTATGAAATACTTGAGGTTACATGTATGTATATGGATTTGCCCCACAGCTACCTTACATGTGTAATGCACATACAGTTGTCATTGTGATATGTCATACACTTGAAAAATCAAAATCCACTCCACAGTGGCCAATGGTGTCACACACCGTCAGCAAGTGCAAGATTCAAACTCTTTCCTAACTACATTATGATACTACAGCAGTATGCATTTAAACGACGCACTATGCACATTACTGGGATTTCACCTTTCCACAGGTATATTTGTAGGATGGTGACATCATCAGACTTGACAAAGATAAGTATACCACTTTTAAGGAGTGTGAGTAGTCTCCAAAAAGGTTGCTCCTTCCCAGGGAGACACACACACAGTTGGCAAGTGCAGGATTCAAGCCCCTATCTAACTACATTATGATACTACAGCAGTATGCATTTACACACCACGCTATACACATTACTGGAATTTCATCTTTCCACAGGTATATTTGTAGGATGGTGACATCATCAGCCTTGTCAAAGATGAGTATACCACTTTTAAGGGGTGTGAGTATTCTCCAAAAAGGTTGCTTCTCCCCAAGGAGACACACACACTTGACAAGTGCAGGATTCAAACCCCTACCTAACTATATTATAATACTACAGCAGTATGCATTTATACAACACACTATACACCTTACTGAGATTTCACCTTTCCACAGGTATATTTGTAGGATGGTGACATCATCAGACTTGACACAGATGAGTATACCACTTTTAAGGTGTGTGAGTAGTCTCCAAAAAGGTTGCTCCTATTCAGGAACACACACACAGTTGGCAAGTGCAAGATTCAAACCCCTACCTAACAATACTACAGCAGTATGCATTTACATGACACACTATACACATTACTTGGATTTCATTTTTCCACAGGTATATTTGTAGGATGGTGACATCATGAGACGACAAAGATGAGTATACCACTTTTAAGGGGTGTGAGTAGTCTCCAAAACAGTTGCTCTCTCCCCAGGGAGAGACAGAGACACACACACACACACACACACACACACACACACACACACACACACACACACACATACACAGTTGGCAAGTGCGGTGTTCTTAATCCAAACTAAGTACGTCTTTGCACTTCAGCAAGCAATATGGAGTTACATTGTGCAATACAGACATTACTTGCTGACAGTTTGCACAAAGTTTTTTTTCACATTTGCTAACCTCAACAGGCTTATCATACTAGGTGTATTGTGAGTGTATTGTATGCATAGGCCATGACCATATCATATATGGGTTGATGCACCACATGCTGGCACACATAGGGTCAAACCTTGAGTAGCATCTTACCTTCACCTACATGATACTGCAATATAACAGAAAGATGATAAACTTCAACAACTGGCTGAGCTTCTGATGCCATTCAAAGGGGATCCAGTCTCTGTCTGCCTGTGATGACATGATAGACAAGCCTTGTTGCTTTGCTACAGATGGTTTGCACCTGTTGCCCCTATGCTTCTGAATACTGGCCAAGGCTCTTGCTGTCCCCATATTATCTTTTTTAGGCAAGGCTCAAAGGTTCATAGGTTCATAGGTAGGTACTAGGCTATCGGCCCTGGGGCCTATACAAGCCCAGCCAAAAAGGTACCCTGGCTTTTGCCACCCAAGAAATTTATTTTCCTGTGCCACTGTCAAGCAGTGACACAGAAGTGATCCCCAGGGCGAATTTCCTATTTCCCATCCAATCATCAAGATTTTTCTTGAAGAGTGCTAATGAGGAGCTTTGTTTGATATAGATAGGTAGTTTATTCCAGAGTATGTGAAGTCTCTGGGACAGGAATCTATCCCTCTGGTATGTTCTCTTTATTGTGGTGACAAGGTTTAGGTCCCTAGAGCGTGTAGGTTCATAGGTAGGTACTAGGCTATCTGCCCAAGGGCATTTATAAGCCTAGCCAGAATGTGTTGGTTTTCGCCTCCTTTTAAATTAGTTTCCTGGGAATCTGTCTAGCAGGGCCACTGAAGTGATCCCAGGGGTAAATTTACAATTTCCCATCCACTCGTCAAGATTCCTCTTGAAGAGAGTCTGTGAGGGGCTCTGCCTAACATCAACTGGGATTCTATTCCAGAGCGAGGGAAGTCTCTGGGACAGGAATCTATCCCTCCAGCACATCCTGTTTATTGCTTTGCTGAGGTTTAATTCACTGGAGCGTGTGGCTCTAAGAGATTTGTTTCTCTTGAGGTGGAGCTTGTCCATTAATTCCGGGTTGAACATGGCCTTATACGTCAGGCATAGATCACCTCTGAGCAGGCAGTAAGCAACCGAGTAGAGCTGGAGTTTCTTTAGTCAAGCTGCATAGGGCATCTCTTTGAAGACCATGATCCTCTTGGTGAGGTACTTCTGTGGTCTTACCAGCTGTTGCATGTGCCAATTAAGGTACATACCAAATGGGGTATTGTACTCTATTATGGGCCTAATGAGTGATGAGTAGAGGGGCACAATGACGTCTCTTGATCTAGAGGTGAACCCTTTTGTGATTAGGTGGGCTACATAGAAGGAATATCTAACCACTTTGGCAATGTGATTATCAAAGGAGAGATTACTATCTACCTGGGTCCCCAGGTCCCTAATTACATTTTCCATACCTAGTGGATTACCACCTATGTGGTAATTCATGGGCACTTTGTTTTTTCCAAAGGGGATGACTATGCATTTTTTGGCATTCAGCTTGAGGCCATGGTTTTGACACCAGGTATCTGTCTCTGTAAGACCTTTCTGGAGGATGTCTATGTCAGCCGGTGAGTCGATTATGGCCCCCAGTTTGCAGTCATCTGTGAACTTGGTCAACCGTAGTCCTCTCGGGCTTGCTTGTACCTCAGAGAAGTATATACTGAACAGGAGGGGTCCCAGGACCAAGACCTGTGGGATGCCACTTGTGACTGGTTTAGAGTCAGAAATGGCACCTGCAACTCTGGCCATGTCTGTTCTATCTGTGAGCCAGTTGGCCACCCATCTCGTGACATAGGGGTTAATGTTCAAGCTGGTAAGCTTGTCTATGATGCCAGAGTGGGGAATGGTGTCGAAGGCCTTAGTGAGGTCCGGGTAGGCTGCATGGACTACCTTCCCTTCATCTATGGCCTTGGTAACTGTTTCAAAGAAGTCAACTAGGTTTAGGAGGCAGGATCTGCCTTTAACAAAGCTGAATTGGGTAGTGTCCAGTGTCTGGAGGTTCCCAATGTCTCTGTTTATGAGTTCCATGATAATTCGCTCCATAGCTTTGCAGACCAGGCTGGTCAGGCTTATGGGGCAATAGTTCCCTGGTTCTGTTGTGGCACCACCTTTGTGGAGTGGGATGACTGTTGCTGTACGCCATTCTTTGGGTACATAGCCTGTGGTAAGGCTGAGTCTGAACAGTGAATTTAGGTGAGGGTTTAGTTCCTTTTGGAGCTCGTGTAAGACGCAGCCTAGGACACCATCCGGTCCCATTGATGCTGTGTTCTTAGCTTTGGAGAGGGCTGTTTTTACCTGCATGTCCTTGTTGTCTGGGGCTCTGCATTCTTCTGGAATGGACACAGGCCCTTTTAGGGGTGAGGGGGGGTGAGGTTTGCACTAAACTTGTCTGCCAGGATGTTGGCAATGTCAGTTGGGTCAGTGTATTTTTTGCCATTTTGCAGTAGCTCAAAACATATCTGAGAGTTGCCACCTAAATGCTTGATATAGCTAAAGAAGGCTTTGTGGTTATCTTTAGATTCCTTGGCAATTTTTCTTTAGAAACAGGCTTTGGATGATTTTATGAGCGATCGTAGTTTCTTGCTAATAATGATCAGTGATGCCTTTCCTTTTTGGAATTTTGCTCTATCATGTAGTAGCTTCCTCCTTCTGTTGTATAGCTTATTTATGGCCAAGGACCACCAGACTGGTTTCCTCTTTTTGGAGGAGTGAGTCTTGGTTTTACTTGGGATGGCTCGATCCATGCATCCCTGTAGATGCTCATATAATACACTTGTAAAGGATTCTGCGGATTGGATAGCATTATGCTGTAGCAAGGGGCCTTTAAAACTTTCCACTTCGGTCTTGAGAAGTGTGAAGTTTGCTTTTGAAAAGTTTTTCACAGTGGTTTTTTGACTGGGGGTGGGGTCAGGATGTGGATGTCCAGTGTGATTACTTTATGATCTGATCTAACCAGCGAGGGGTTTACCTCTGGTGTGGAACACTGATCCCTCATGTTGGTGATGATCAGGTCCAATATGTTGTCACCTCTAGTGGGCATGGTGACCAGCTGTTCCAGGGCATTTGCATTTTTAATCTCTAGGAAGCATTGGGCAAAGGAGTTCGTACTTGAGTAATTCTCCCAGTCAATGTTTGGGTAGTTGAAATCTCCTAATATCATGGTGTTTGGTAGGACCTTTATATTTTCCAGTGTTCTCAGGAATGCTGAGTGAGGGTCCTGAGACAAGGTAGGTGATCTGCAGCAGGCTACGATCTGATAAGCAGCTTTGCCCATTGTTAGGTGCACTTGGATGGTCTCAGAGGCCTCGTGCTGTGCCACTAACCTGGAGGCGAGGGTATCCTTTATGAAAATGGATACACCCCCTCCTTTTGT
Organism: Protopterus annectens; assembly: GCF_019279795.1. Classification (NCBI taxonomy): domain Eukaryota; kingdom Metazoa; phylum Chordata; order Ceratodontiformes; family Protopteridae; genus Protopterus; species Protopterus annectens. Next base: position 1,734,196,399 of record NC_056732.1, read on the forward strand.
ATTTCGGTCCAAATTTTTGGGGCCAAAGCTCGGAGAGATTGGGATTTCTTTAAGTGGAGCATGTCCAACAGTTCTGTGTTTGACATAGCTTTGTATGTTAGGCAGAGATCACCTCTGGGTAGGCGAAATGCGACAGAGAAAAGCTGGAATGTTTTGAGACGGTCTGTGTAGAGCATGTATTTGAGGCCACTAATCCTCTTTGTGAGGTATTTCAGTGGGCTTTCCAGTTGTTGTAGATGTCTTGTGAGGTACATACCAAAAGGGGAGTTGTACTCTATAATGGATCTAATGAGTGATGAGTAGAGGGGAACAATGACCTCTTTTTTTCTGCATGAGAAACCTTTTGTGATGAGGTGTGCCACATTGAAGGATTTCCTGACTACTGTGGCGATGTGCTTATCAAAGGAGAGTCTACTGACCACCTGTGTCCCAAGGTCTCTTATCACACTTTCAGTGTTAAGTATACTACCACCTATGTTGTAGTTCATGGGTACAGAGTTTTTACCAAAGGGGATGACAATGCACTTTTGGCATTGAGCTTGAGGCCATGGCTTTGACACCAGGCATCTGTCTCAGTGAGGCCCTTTTGTAGGATGTCCACATTGTTAGTAGTTTTGATTATGGCTCCTAATTTGCAGTCATCTGGGAACTTCATTAGCCAAAGACCTTCTGTATTAGCTTGTACTTCAGGGAAGTAGATACCAAACAGGACAGGACACAGGACTAAACCCTGTGGTACTCCACTTGTCACTGGTCTGAAGTCGACTTGGAGTCTGCTACTTTCACAATGTGGGTTCTGTCAGTGAGCCATTTGGCAACCCATCTTGTGACATAGGGATTTATACCTAGTTTAGTGAGTTTATCTATAATTCCAGACTGGGGGATGGTGTTGAAAGCCTTGGCAAGATCTAGATAGGCTGTGTGAATCACCTTACCCTTTTCTATGGCTTTGGTGACTGCTTCAAAGAAGTCTATCAGGTTTAGGAGACATGACCTGCCTTTTACAAACCTGAAATGGTTGTGGTCCAGGGTTTGGAGATTACCAATGTCTTTGTTTATAAGTTCTATGATGATACGTTCCATGGCCTTGCAGACCAGGCTCATCAGGCTAATGGGGCACTAGTTCCCGGGGTCCGTGGTGGCTCCCCCCTTGTGTAGTGGGATAACTGTCGCTGTGCACCATTCAGCAGGCACAAAGCCTGAGGTGAGGCTATGATTGAACATGGTACTTAGGTGTGGTGCCAGTTCATTCTGTAGTTCGTGTAGAACGCAGCCTGGGATGTTATCTGGTCCCATGGATGCTGTGTTCCTAGCTTTGGAAAGTGGATTTTACCTGTGCAGCCGTGATGACAGCAACTTTGCATTCTTCCGGTATAGAGATGGGCTCTTTCATGGGTGAGAGGGGGGGTAAAGTTAGCACTGATCCTATCTGCCAGGATGTTGTCAATATCAGTTGGGTCTGTATATTTAGTGCCATTGTGCTGTAACTCAGAGCAGATCTGAGAGTTTCCATTGTGATTCTTGACATAGCTATAGAATGCTTTGTGGCTGTTTTTAGAATCAGTGGCGATTTTGTTTTCATAACTAGCTTTGGAGGATTTTATCAGGGATCGCAGCTTCTTACTGAGGCTGACCAGGGAGCTCCTCCACTCATGGGTTTTACCCTCTTTTGCAAGAGTTTCTTCCTTCTGTTGTGCAGTTTGTTTATGGCAGGGGACCACCAGATTGGCTTCCTTTTCTTGAAGGATAGTGTCTTGGTTCTGTTTGGGATACCACGATCCATGCACTCATGTAAGTGCTTATAAAGTACAATTGTGTAGGATTCAGTAGTCGTAACTGTATTGTCCATCTGCACGGGTGTCCTGAAGTTCACCACTTCTGTCTTAAGAATCATGAAGTTGTCTTTGGAGAAATTTTTTAACATGGTTTCCTTAATGGGGGGTGGGGGCAGAATGTGGATATGTAGGGTAATTAGCTTATGGTCAGATCGGACCAATGAGGCATTGACTTCAGTTGTGGAACACTGGTCACTCAGGACAAGCCAAACCCCATAACCAACACAAATAACCACAAAGTGAGCTAAATGCTACTAATTGCCAGAAGTCTCAGCCTCCAGATGCACACACTCGAGGCACTTCTCAGTGTGGAGAATTGATATCTGTGCAGTAACAGAAACCTAGCTCAAGGCTCCAGAGAGCACACCAGCACTACCAGGATACTACTCATTCCATACCTTCCAGCATCAAATCCTGGATCATAGCACATAAGGTGGGGATGTATCCATATTCATCAAGGATACCCACACCTCTCTCTACATACTCTCTACAGGATACGTACCCATAGAATGTTGCACAGCAATGTTCTTCCCACTCCACAGGGGTGGGGCCACAAAAGACCCTTGGCATTCACGCTCTATGAACCTGACAAGTCTGATCTGCAAAGCAATGGAGCCAATCATAATGGAAGTCAACAATAAAGAAATTGGGAACCTTCACACAGTTGAGCACACCCAGTTTGGCTTCGTCAAATGCAGATCATGCCTCCTAAATTGGGTGGATTTCTTTGAGACAGTTACTCAGGCTACAGATGATTGAAATGAGCTCCACACAGCCTACCTATACCTCGCTAAGGCCTTTGACACCATTCCCCAGTCAGGTATCATAGATGAACTCACCAACCTGGGCATGAATCCATATATCAAAAGATGGATTGCAAACTGGCTCACAGATAGATCCCACAAATTAAGAGTTGCTGGCTACATGTCAGACTCTACACCGGTAACAACTGGTGTCCCCCAGGGTTCAGTCCTGGGGTCCCTCCTGTTTGGTATAGACTTCTCAAAAGTACATGCCAACACAGGAGGGTTGTGGTTGACTAAATTTGCTGGGAACTGTAAAGTGTTTGCCATAATAGATTCCCTGGATGACACAATATTCTCCAGAAGAGACTCTATGAGACAGATGTATGGTGTCAGAATCATGGCCTCAAGCTCAATGTGGAAGAATGCATAGTAATCCCCTTTGGTGAAAACAAAGCACCCACAAACTACCACATAGGTGTTACCCCCTTAAAACTGACAAGGTAATAAGGGATCTGGGGACACAAGTAGATAGTCATCTTTCCTTTGACAACCATGTTGCCAAAGTGATTGGGAAATCCTATGTGGCCCACCTAATCAACAAAGGGTTTGCATCAGGATCAAAAGAGGTAGTGGTGGCCCTCTACTCTTAAGTCATCAGACCCATCATTGAGTCCAATGCACCATTTTGGATGTACTCAACTCAGCATATCCAGCAGCTGTAGAGACCACAAAGGTACCTCACCAAGAGGATTACTGGCCTCAAACAGTTGTGTTATGCAACACAACTGGTAAAACTAAATCTGTTCTCCATTGCATACCGCCTACTCAGAGGCACACTCTGCCTAACATACAGAGCCATGTCCAACACATAACTGTTGAACATGCTCCATCTACGGATAACAAAATTGAGTTGCACTACACACTCCAGGGATATGAACCTCATCACTTTAATGAATACAACATGCTGATGGGATGAAGTACCATCCCAGACACTTGCCTTACTGTGGAACAGAGTCCCAATGTACATCAGACAGAGCCCCTCACTGACACTCTTCAATAGGAACCTTGATGAGTGGATGGGAAACAGACAATTCACGCCAGGCATCACATCAGCAGCCCCACTTGAAATGGGCTTAGGGTACTAACTATTAGAACTAGGGCATGGGAGACTACCCAATGGGGTGGTGAAAGCTGCACAACTTGCCTAGGCTAATATATGCCTTTGTGAAGATAGTCTACTACATACCTATGAACCTATGTGACAGGTACATATCTACAGATAGTAGATGTGTACTTCATTGTACAGTCATGTTATACAGCAGGCACATGGACCACATACACTGTAATGCTTACAGATACTGGTGGCTGTTATGTACAGTGGGTGAGATGTGCACCTCGTCTTTTGTGCCATTGGGATGTGTGCTGGGTGGGACAGTCCTGGTGTTGGGTGGTAGGAGAAGAGGGTTGTCTGTGTACATGAGGCAATTGCTGCATTGCCCCAAGATTCCCAGATTAATCAGGTAGACAGGAGAAAACACCAGGAGCTGACCCTTAGACATGCCTGGATAGGTTCTTATTTATTAAGTACTAAAAACTGTTTTCCTCTAGACAAGTGAGGAAAGTTAAGTGCTGTAGTAATTTGTAGCTTATTTAGTGCTTACAACAAGTTCTGAGCAAGTGCTGAGCTTAAAGAAACAGATTTAAGTGCTAAAACTAAAAAACTGGCTAGTTTTAAGGGAAAATCTAAAGAGCAGACTTTATGGCAATGGGAATAGTTTAACCCTAGCTAAGCGACGATGCATAAAGTGTATTTTTTTTATATAACAGTAGCAAATGAGCAAACTGATTTAAACAAATTAACCAATAAAAGCTAAAAACTGAGCCCCATTCCAACAGTCTTCAATCAGAGAAGTTCTAACTGCACACTCCTGCCACTGGGGTGCAGGGGAACCTTCTCCAAAAAAAGATAGTCTGGATAAGTGCTCAAGTTATACAACCAAAGCTAGATTCAGCAGGTCTGAATTTAGTCTGTTACAGCAAACAAGGCATACCAGTTTCAGAAAGAAGCAGTTGAAATGAACAGGCACAACAAGCCTTTAACCAGAAACTCCCAGCTCAGAAGGGCAGAATCTACCCTCTCCTCCCACAACAGTGCAGACCACACCTTCTTAATGTAAAATAACTGTCCCGAAGCCCAAGTGCTTAAACCAGAACTAATACACTTTTAGAATAGCAGACACTAAGCCTTCAATCAGCAACTCCCTACTTAGAAGGATGTAAGCTACTTGTCCTGCCACAACAGTTGTTTAGAATTTCACCAAGAGTAAATATCCTGCTGCACAACTCCAGAGCATACTGCAGTGCACCCCCAGAGGAATCTAAACAGTTGAAATGGGTCTTCAATAAACTAAATAAATGCTGAACAATTATTGTACGTCAGTAAGAGTGCAAGATTGTACTGCATCTCAGTCATGCTCTGTGGGTTCCATATCAGTGTCAGAGCATGGCTCCAGGGCAAATTCAGCATAGCCAAAAGATGCCACTGTGGGAAGTCACCCTGCACAAATCAATGGTATAGTTGACATTTACCAGATGTGGGAATCGTGAAATGCCTACACAATCAACAGGCACACTGTTTCTAATACCCTGAGTGTTGCACACCATCTGGCAGTGACAGAGTAGAAACCCTTTAGGCTGATATACCAGTGACCATGTGGACAAGACAGGACCTTGATGGGAATGTGGGTGCAATCAATGGCCTCTAGTATCTCAGGGAAATTGTTCATTTTGCACAACACCCACATAGTGCTTTTTGTCTCCTCTTGCATCAGTAGGTGTCACACATGCTTTACCACATGTTGTAGCATAACACCAAGGAACTGGTGCAGTATTTATGATGTGGATGCCTGTGATAGGCCTATTGTGTCCCCTGATGGCTGCTGGATTCTTCGTGTAGCAGTAATAGTCAGTGTTACAGCCCAATTGTGGATATCTGCAGTGGGAACAACCCTTAGCATATACTGTTTGGCTAACACAGAAGTTACTATCTTAGCCCAGCAGCTGTCTCTGTTCACAAAGAAATGACAGTGCACAAACTCCCTGGCAGCCATAGGTCATCACACACCTTTTATGCATTTCTGAATCACTCTGATGTGTTGTTTACTTTCATTTGCATACACAGTTGAGTTCATGACCATGACGTTGCCCATCTATGCTCATTCACATAAGATGCTACCCGTACAATTTCACCCAATTGTATGACAGCTCTAATTGTGTCTTTGAAGTGGCCTAACCCTGCATGTCACTACTCACACTGCATTTTCATCTAATGCATCATTCTATTTGTTTCTGAATACTGGCCTGAGTTAATGGCTAGGTTTATCAATCTTGTTTTCTGTGCAGTTATGAAAAGTAGAATATAATGAAAAACAAGTGATTTGATAAATGTAACATATCATTGTAATTCTCAGAATGAAAAAAAAATTAACAAATTCTACAGGTTAAAAATTTTCTTCACATTAATAGCACTATTCATACAGATAAGCATACCCAGTAAATATGGATGGTGTGTCTGAGATCCCTTACCTACAGAAATCATGTTCTCATAGTTCTGTACCATCACATTCCTGTGTAGCTCTTTCTGTTGCTTACTTAACATCTTCCACTCCTCTCCTGAAAACTCAACAGCAACATCTTCAAAGCTTTGTGGAACCTGAAAGCATAAACATTTACTTATTCTGAATTTGACTGTATGGAGAAGACAGTTTAAAATGTTTAAATAAAGAATAGGTTCATAGGTAGGTTCTAGGCTATCGGCCCTGGGGCCTATACAAGCCCAGCCAAAAAGGTACCCTGGCTTTTGCCACCCAAGAAAATTATTTTCCTGTGCCACTGTCCAGCAGAGCCACAGAGGTGATCCCCGGGGTGAATTTCCTATTTCCCATCCAATCATCAAGATTTTTCTTGAAGAGTGCTAATGAGGAGCTTTGTTTGATATAGATAGGCAGTTTGTTCCAGAGTATGGGAAGTCTCTGGGACAGGAATCTATATGCAACTATATTCCAAACTGTGAAAGTACCATTAGTTGCTAATCTGAGAGAATTAATACATTTTATTTGCTTCACTTTCAGTGACGGCTTTATAGAAATATATCTTCTGTTAATTCACTCCCAGTAAAATAGCACTTACTTGAGAGCAGTTAGAATAACAAACAGTGCAAGACATGAATTCATTAATATATAAAGGAAAATTAAATTATATGGTTTTATAACCAAGGCACATGACCTACTGCATTCAGACTGACTCAGAAGTCCAGAAATGTTAAGACAAGCAGATCACACATCGTTTTCATTGCAGCTATTAAATTATATGAAATCCATTCTGACAATCATTTTTTTTTTGAGGGGGGATCTTTGTCTCTGACTCTGAGTCTGATTCATTTTTAAACATCTTTATTAAATAACCACTTAAGACATCAGGTAATTCTGGCAAAGATGGAAAGTGCCCTACTATAGCTACCATGCCTACTGCAAAATGCCCTGTGGGAAGACACTCAGTACATACAAATGGTACATGTGGCATGTACTAGATGTGAGAATCATGTGAAATGCCTGCCCAATGAATAGACACAAGTTTCTAATACCCTGAGTTTTGTACACCACCTGACAGTTGATCGAGTAGAAACTCTCCTGGCTAATATACCAGTGGCCATGTGGACCAGATGAGACTTAATGGAAATGTGGGTGCAGTCAATGGCCTCTAGTTCCTCTAAGAAATGGGCTATTTTACAGAACACACACATACCACTTTTTTGTCTTCTGCCATAAGTGTCCATCACATATGCTGTACCAGATGTTGCAGCATAACACTAAAGAAATGATGTAGTATTTCTGTTGTGTATGTCTGTGATATGCCTACTTTTTCCCCTGATGGCTGCTGGATGGTCCTATAGCAATGGTAGTCAATGTTATATATACCTTAAAGTCCCTAAATATTACTATTCCATGTATCCCACAGGATTCTATGCAAGAACAGCAAATGTCTAACAGATTCATTGCTTTTGTGTGTGGCAGAATGGATACGCACACGTGCCACTAGGGGTGGGTTTAAGACTTAACAGAAACACCATCAAAGACTGAATGATATGGTAGCTGAGTTGGGGATGTCATATAATTCCCCATGCAAGAAAGTCCACCCCTACCTGGGAGCTGTCCATATTTTTGCAGAATGTCCAGATTTTTACCTCATATTTTTGGTCTATTCCTCATAAAATTTGTGGTTTTCTGACAAATCACTGGGATGATCTGTGGACTGAAGTCATTAACTGGGTGGTGCAGTGGTGCATTGGCAGAGTTGTCACCTCACAGCAAGAGGTCCTCCAGTTTCATTCTTGGCTGGGGCACCATCTGTGTAGAGTCGGTATGTCCTCCCTGCGTTTGTGTGGGTTTTCTCCGGGTACTCCAGTTTCCTATCACCTTACAAAGACACATGCCTGGAGTGTTTCTCCCTGGGTCTCTGCTGAAAAATGACTTTGTTCCAAGTTGGACTTTCCTGCTAAACAAATGTTAAATGGTGACATATATTTGAGTTAAAGACTTCAAATCCTATGGAAAATATATGTTAACACAAACCCTGTTAATCTAGAAATGTTCTAAGTTTATAAGAGCAATAGTTAAAATCTGTTCCCATTTCAGGACCTTTCTCTCTGTGGTGGTGTGAGGTAGTGCCAGCTGTGCCAGGGACAGCAGAGTAGTACAGGTGTCACTGATTTAGACAGATACTTGTGTTAAACATGTATTTGTAAATATGTCTGTGTTAAAAATGTATTTGTAAAGTTGCTTGAGTTAAAAATACATCATCAGCAAGTCCTGCTGGATAGGAAATGAATAAACATTTATGTCAGACTGTACTGTTGTAAATGCTGAAAATACAGTTTAAAACAGAATACTGGAAGACAAGAGGTTAATCTCAGTCCAGCTAACATTAAAAAATAACCTGACATTACTTGGTATAAGCCACAAAGATTGTATCTTAGAGTTCTGATTGCAGCCAGAGACAAAATGTCTGGGAAAGTTAGTGCTAGGAATCCTACTGTATTGTCCTTAGGGGTGAAGTAAATGTTATCCTGAAAGGATGGAAGGTGTGTAATTTTGTTATAGCTCCCAGATGTTGGAACAAATCTTAGCAAATATGTATGTGTGTATATTATGATACATATGTGCTAGATTCTGGTTCAGTTTCTAGTGAAGGGGATAGTGTGGGAACCAGAGTCAAGTAACCAGATGTGATGTCATCCTGTAGCTAGCACAGAAACTGTACTTTAATACTAGTGAGAGATCTCGCTCAGAACTGAGCAATCTTGTTTATAAAATCTGACAAAAAGGACTACTTACCCACATCATCTTGCCTTGCTCTAGTAAGTGAACTAGGGAACCATAATTCTTTAGATTAGTCAGGAAAATATAGTGAGATTAGTTAAGTATAATTTTTTCTATCTGTGTGATTCTTGCCATTTGTGTTATTTTTTAATATATCTTGTAATTGAAACTCTGGTGTTTACTGTAGTACTCTCATGTGCTTTTATTATTGATTATTAAATATATTTAAATTTTTCATTGCGGCTGGTCCTTTTAGAAAATATTTAAGCTTTCAGAGTATTTGCATATATTTACTGGCACTCAACAGTCCTGAAAGACTGGCTATTTTGTTAACACTATCATTTGTATAAATATTCATTTTAATAAGAGTAATTGGGTACCCTCGTAAGAGCCTTAGAGTAGCTGGCAGTGGTTTTGGTGGCAGTGAAACTACCTTACAGTCTGGAAAGGGGGAAGCACAGCAGGCGAATCTGCACCAGCTTTTCCCAGGTATGTATGCGAGTGCGCACGTGTGTGTGTGTGTGTGTGTGTGTGTGTGTGTGTGTGTGTGTGTGTGTGTGTGTGTGTGTGTGTGTGAAAATGAAATCTCAAACAGTGTGTATGTCAGCTACTTTGAGCAGTTACACAGAGCACTGATCTCACAGAGAGGGTATTGGAGGAATTGGCTTGTAACATTGGCTAAGGACTCAACTGTATAGCTGTGGCCAGTGTTGAGTCTTATTTGGGGCCCAGTAAGACAGAGAGAGTGAAACTCAAGCCCAGGATGGCAATGTGTTCCCTGTGTGCTCTTCAGGGAAATTGTGCATCTGAAAATTTTGTGTATATCTACTTTGTTTCAAGTGAATGTCCCTCACTGGTGTCAGTGATGAGGATTGAGGCTCCTTGATTACTGGTCCAGAGCAGGATATCACATACTGGTGAGCAGTGGTATGGATATTGACCTTCTGTAGCCTGTAAGCAGGCATACAGGCGCATTATCAACAGCAACAAGCTAAACATTCAGAGTTTCATTTTCACAAAACTTTTATTTATTTTTTGTTAATTTAGTTTAGTCAGGGAAAGCAGGTAGTTATGTCAACAGATGATTATGGCAAGCTGACAAAGTACCAGTTGGCTAAGGTATATGAAGCAAAGGACTGGTGCATGCCAACCTGACTAAAAAGGAAGTGATTTCATCCTTAGTATCAGCTGCAGCTCAGAACAGCAACCACACGGACAACCAGTTTGGTGATGGGGATATACAGCCTTCAGAAACAGGACAGTTCGCCCTTTCCTCAGAGGAGTTAAGAGTCCATCTGGACTTTAAGAGACTTGAACTGGAGGCCAAGCATTTGGAATTAGTTAGTAGAGAGACTGCGGCATTTGGAGCCTGAAGAAAAGGAGAAAGAGGGAGTTAGAATCAGCAGAGAGACTGTGGTATTTGGAGGATGAAGAAAATGCGAAACAGTGCCAACATGAGAGGGAGGTGCTGAGTTTTCGCCAGGGTCGTGGTGGTAATGGGAAATGGAATAACCAAACCTCAGAAGGAATAAAGGTCAGTAAATTTCTTCCACAGTTTACAGAGGGTGATCATTTTGATAGTTTTACTCATATATCTGAAAGAGTATGTAAACAGTATAATGTTGACCAAGGGCTCTGGGTAAAGTCCCTGACCCCCATACTTCATGATAAAGCTGTAACTGCTGTTTCTAAATTGCCTAATATTGATTGCTTAAACAATGATAACTTAAAACATTCCAATAAACATTGTTTAACTTAACATCCGAAGCTTACAAGAAAAAGTTCTGTAAGCATAGACGCAAGTCAGATAGTGTATGTGATGATATTGCTGAGTTAAGCACTTATTTTCATATGTAGGTGAGTGGGTGTTAGGTCACTACATTTGAAAGGCTGCAGCCCTTTTGGTGAGGGAACAAGTCCTTATCATTTTGCCCGAGGACATGAGAATTTGGTTGGCAGACTGGGAGTGTAACTCTGCAGATGAGCTGGGGAGGAAAAGGGGATCTCTACTTAGCAAGCAAGGCACCTCTGCATAGAAAGGAGATATGGAGTGCTATACATAGAAATAAGGGAACCCAAGGAGGGCAGCCTAATCCACCCCAACACAGTTCACCATTAAAAGGGGAAGCCACTAGTTCAGGCACATGACCAGGATCAGGGTTTAGTTGTTTTAAATGTAACCAGAGGGGGCATGTAGCATACAAATATCCACTGAAGCAAGGTGGGAAACAAAAGGTAATGGAGTCAGCAAGTGGGAATAACAACATGTCAGTGGTAAGTTGTCCAGAGACAACAGGGATACCAGACTATCACCAGAGTTTATTAGTGGATGGAAAATAGGCCACTGCCAAGAGAGAAATAGCTTCTGACATAGCCACTGTGAATCCTGCAGTAGTTAAAGAGGAGTAGTACTTTCTTGGGAAGTCCACTCTACTCGGAGCTTTAGGAGGGACCCCATTCCAAATGCCTTTGGCCAGGGTACACTTTGACTAGGAGGGTGGAAAAGGAAGCAAGCAAATAGGTGTGTTTGAGGAGATCCCTGCACATGTCTTGATAGGGATTGATTTTTATAATGCAGTACCTTGTGTGCATGCAGTTACATGCAGTTGGGCTTGGAGACAGGCCTGAAGGTCTGGTAGCCTGGAGGAGTCCCAGACAGACACCACACCTGAAGCCACAGCTGGTGATGTGGCTTTTTCAGTTAGGGAACTACCCTGTAGTAGTGAGCTTGAAGGTGAGCCACAGCTGCTGATAGGTAGTGGTGTTCCCTTGAACAGGGTGACTGTAAGGGCAGAGGTGAGTGGTACTACCCAGGCTGACAGTGAGGACCACTGTCAGATGATACCAGACTTCCTGTGGAAGGGGAGCTGTGAAGACTCACAAAAGTAGAGCTGAAACAGGCTCAGCTCTCAGACCCTACATTAAAAGGCTTGAGGGAGGTAATTAAGGAGGCACCCAGTTCTGAAGGAAAGGGGGAATCTGTACGCTGGAACAAAAGGTTACTGTACAGAGAATGGACTCATGAGGGAGGGCTAGAGGGTGAGGTAATACAGCAGTCCGGCACTTCTAACCACAACCCATGACATTCCTTTTGCAGGTGGTATGGGCAAAATGCATACCAAGAGTATTATGTAGAACTTTTATTGGCCTGGGATTGCAAGGGTGTAACAGGCTACTGCAGGACCTGTGGACAGTGCCACAAAGTAGGCAAGGCAGGAGACAAGGTCAAAGCTCCTTTGATGCCTTTGCCTGTGACTGAGGAGCCATTTCAGAGGGTAAGCTATGGATATTGTGGGGCCTCTGAGTACCCCAAGTTCTACAGGGAAGAAGTTTATACTAGTGGTAGTAGATTTTGCCACTAGATACCCTAAGACTGTGGTTCTTTCCCCCATTGAGGTATTGTATCTTAATATATAGCAAATAATTTGTTAGAGATTTTCAGCACGGTAGTTTCCCCAAGACAATACTGACTAACAGAGGTGACAATTTCATGTCAGACTTGCTGGCTTGTTTTTGGGAGTGCTGTAGGGTGAAGCACCTAAAGACAACTCCCTACCACCCCAGACTAATGGTCTAGTGGAGATGTTAAACTCTGCACTAAAGACCATGCTAAAGGCATTTGCAGACCAGTTTAAGACAAAGTGGGACAAATATTTGCCTCATCCCCAGTTTTCATACAGAGAGGTACTACAGGAATCCACAGGCTTTTCACCCTTTCAATTTCTGTATGGGCGCAGGTTGAGAAGGCCCTTGGATTTAATTTGGGATGAGTGAGAGGGTGAGTGTGAATTCCACAAAGAATCTGTTGTGACATATGTCCTAAACCTCAGGACAAATCTTAGGGAGCTCATGGGCCTAGCCCAGGAGAACCTGGTAGAAGCCCAACAGCAGAAAAAGGTCTGGTATGACAGGGATGCTCGAGCCAGAGAGTTTGCTGTGGAACAGCAGGTTATGCTGCTCATTCCTGTCGGACACATAAAGCTAAATGCAGCTTGTGAAGGACCCTTCAAAGTGGCAATGAAGGTCAGTGATGTTAACTATATGGTAGAACTGCTAGGTAGGAGGTAGGCGCAGAAACTTTACCATGTTAACATGATGAAGCTTTACCATGACAGGGAGACCCTTATGTTGAATATTGGCAGTGGGTGGCAAAAGAAGTCTGAGGGGGGATCACAACACCTTAACATGGCTACATCATGCTAGCGAGCAAAATGCTAAGTTGTTAAGGTAGAGCCTAGGGTTGCAGGTATATGACATGACAATGCAACACTGTAGTGGGGTCAGCAATGCCACTACAGATGGGTTCTCAATACAGGGTATGGGATAATGTGTTCATAGGCAGACTCATTTCTCTCACGCAATGTTCTTCCAGGGTCACTTGAAGAACTAGCTTGAATCTTCAAAGAGGGGAGAGATATAACGATGTGAAGCAGTCCCAGCTGTGACAGGAAGAGTAGGGCAGTACAGGTATCACTGATTTGTATAGATGCTTGTGTTAAAATGTATCTGTAAAGATGTTTGTGTTAACAATGTATTTGCAAAGTTGCTTGTGTTAAAAATGCATCAACAGAAAGTCCTTCTGGACAGAAAAGAAATAAAAGAAATATACATTTATATCAGACTGTACTGTTGTAAGTACTGAATGTATATAATTTAACACAGAACACTGGAAGAGAAGAGGTTAATCTTATTCCAGCTAAATTTAAAAAAAATTACCTGAAATTAAATTGTTAGGTGTAAGCCACAAAGATTGTATCTTACAGTTCTGATTGCAGCCAGAGACAAAATGTCTGGGAAAGTTAGGGCTAGAAATCCTACTGTATTGTCCTTGGAGGGTGACCTAATTGCTATCCTGGAAGGATGGAAGGTTTGTAATGTTGTTATAGCTCCCAGATGGTGCAACAAATCTTAGCAAAGCTGTGTGTATTACGATACATATGTGCTAGATTCTGGTTCAGTTTCTAGTGAAGGGGATAGTGTAGGAACCAGAGTCAGCTGACCAGATGTGATGTCATCCTGCAGCCAGCACCTGAAACTGTACTTTAATACTAGTGAGAGATCTTGTGCAGAACTGAGCACTCTGTTTATGAAATCTGACAAAGAAGGACCACTCACCCACATCATCTTGCCTTTCTCTAGTAAGTAAACTATGGAACCATAACTCTTTAGATTAGTCAGGAAATATATACTGATATTAATTGTGTATTGTTTTTCTGTATGTATGTAAATCTTTCAATTGGTGTAATGTTTAATATTTGCTGTAACTGAAACTCTGGTGTTTTCTGATACTTAGTATATTCATGTTCTTGCATTATTTCTTACTAAATATATTTCAACTTTTTATTGTGGCGGGTCCTTTTAGAAAATATTTAAGCTTTGAGAGTATTGGCATATATTTATTGACACTATGGTACAATGCTCCTGAATGTTTGGCCATTTGGCAAGCACTATCATTTGTATAAATATTAACTTTAATAAGAGTAATTGGGTACCTGGATAAGAGCCTTAAAGTAGCTGGCAGGTGTTCTGGTGGCAGTGAAACTATCTTTACATTCTGGGAAATTAGCCCATACAAGGTGTGAGCTGCTGGTCAAACTTTTTTTTTTTGTGTTTATCTGATTGACTGTCTAAATGTTCTTTAATGCTACTGGTATAAGCAGTTACATTTCTGTGAGACTGCACTCAGTGTCAGAGCTGCTTCATTGTAGCTGTCTCTGATTCTGTAATCATCTGGATATACACATCTGATATAAATATTATTTTTTGTACTTGATCTGTTTCAGTGAGAGTTAGCAAAACTCTACTACATTGATTTATCTGCTTGACTGAATATTGCTCTTCTTTGTCTGCATTTTGTTAACAAATCTGTACTGCATTTATTAATTTGTTTGATTAAATATTGCTGGTCTCCCTGGATTTTGTTAAAAAAACTGTACTGCATTTATTTATTTATTTGCTTGATTGATCTTTGCTGGACTCTGTCTGCATTTTGTTAACAAAACTATACTGCATTTATTTATTTGCTTATTTGAATACTGCTGGTTTCTGTCTGCATTTTGTGAGTAAAACTGTACTGCATTTATGTATTTGCTTGATTTAATTTTTGTGGTATCTGTTTGCATTTTGATAACAAAACTGTACTGCATTTATTTATTTGCCTGACTGAATATTGCTAGTCTCTGTCTGAATTTTGTTTCTCAGGGTTAGTGCAGTACTTGAGCTCAAAGCCAGCTGGTTTCACAGTAAGAGCTGCTTTACATTCTGTGAAGTCACCCCATCCAAATTGTGAGCTAAGAGTTACATTTCTGTGAGATTGTACTCAGTATAGGAGCTGCTTCCTTGTAGCTGGCCTTGACTGATTGTATGACCATCTGGATATACAAAGCTGATATTGGTATACTTTTTTGCACTTGATCTGTTTCAGTGATAGTTCACAAAAGTGTATTGCATTTATTTCTTTGCTTGACTGAAAATTGCTGCTCTCTGCCTGCATTTCGCTATGAAAATTGTACTTTATTTATTTGCTTGTCTGAATATCATTTGTCTCTTTGTTTTAGTAACAAAACTGTACTGCATTTATTTATTTGCTTGACTGAAGATTTCTGGTCTCTGCATTTTGTTTATCAGTGTTAATGCCGCTCTTGAGCTCAAAACAAGCTGGTTTCACAGTGCAAGTTGCTTTACATCATGTGAAGCCAGCCCATCCAAGGTGTGAGCTACTGGTCAAACAGCTTTTTGTGTTTATGTGAGTGCTTGAGGGTCTAACTTTTCTTTTAGACTACTGGTATAAAGAGTTACACTTCTGTGAGATGTCTTCAGTATCAGAGCTGCTTCCTTGGTCTTGGCTTTGATTGATTCTATAACCATCTGGATACACAAAGCTGGTATAAGTATACATTTTTGCACTTGATCTGTTTCAGTGATAGTTAACTCATTCACTCCGGAGCAGCTCAGAAACAGCTGCCTGCTTAATTCCACCATAGGAACAACAGTGCAGCCTGAGCTCATTTTCAGAAAATCCATTTGTAATACCATACAGAAAACAAATGTTCATAACTCTTTAACTTCAGAGGCACAGCAAAATAATGGGCATAGTTGAACCAATGAACCTATAAGAGCTAGACTAAAAATGTAAACTTAAAAGTTGTTCAGCAGACACTG
Source organism: Protopterus annectens (assembly GCF_019279795.1). Classification (NCBI taxonomy): domain Eukaryota; kingdom Metazoa; phylum Chordata; order Ceratodontiformes; family Protopteridae; genus Protopterus; species Protopterus annectens. The sequence continues at coordinate 1,734,212,518 of NC_056732.1, forward strand.
ACCCTTCCAACAGTGTATATGTTGATAGTGTGTATCAAAGTCATTATTAAATATTTGGCAAGGAATGTTGATATTGTGCATATTTTTACCCTTTTGGAAAAGTAAAGCACAATATCAGGGCCACTGTACCATGTAGACCCATACAATTTGTATTTAATTTGTTTGTATGAATGTCAGCTTTAAAAATGATTCCTTAACCATTACTGTGTGATGCTCCTTTATGGAGATATTCACAGAAATATGATTAATATAATATTTCTCATAATTGATAAGTAAAGCATAATATCTCATCACCTATAACAGACAGAGTCTACATATCAGCATAGAAGTTGTGCGTCTCAATGTCAGCTTCAAAATGATGCATCATTTGTGTCATCACCATGCTCCCTAGCAAAGATATGTGCATAATAATGAGAAGTATTGGAAATGTATAATTTTCATAATCCTACAAGACTAAACAAACTGTGATATCTGTACATATGTACAGTGCACAGACACAGTTCTTTTACCATGTTATAAGGAGTAACACTGTCTTCAAAATGAGGCATTACTTGGCACACTGACATGCTCCCTTGCAAAGTTATTTACCAAAATATGAAAAAAAATCATAATTTCCATACCCTAACTCCAAAACAAACTTTGATATCTGTACATGTGTACAACATACAGGGACAGTTCTTTTACCATGTTGGAACCAGCAATACTGTCTTCAAAATGAGGTATTATTTAGCACATTCAGATTCTCCCTTGCAAAGTTATTTACCAAAATATGAAAAAAAATCATAATTTCCATAACCTAAGTCCGAAACAAACTTTGATATCTGTACATGTGTACAACATACAGGGACAGTTCTTTTACCATATTGGAACTATCAATACTGTCTTCAAAATGAGGTATTAGCACATTCAGATGCTCCCTTGCAAAGTTATTTACCAAAATATGAAAAAAAATCATAATTTCCATAACCTAAGTCTGAAACAAACTTTGATATCTGTACATGGTGTACAACATACAGGGACAGTTCTTTTATCATATTCAAACTATCAATACTGGCTTCAAAATGAGGTATTACTTAGCACATTCAGATACTCCCTTGCAAAGCTGTTTACCAAAATATGAAAAAAATCATACTTTCCATAACCTGAGTCCAAACGAAACTGCTATCTGTTCATGTGTACAGTTGTTTTGCCATGTAGACACATATGATTGTAAATATACACATTCTTGGTGTAGCCAACATAATGCTGAATGGGTACATGTAAAGAGAAAAAGCAAGGTAAGGACTGCCACTCCACTAATGAACCCAGGACAGGCATGGGACTTCAGTGGCAGACAAGGTCATCTGATCTGTCTGATAGCTGTGGTGGCTACCCACTCAGACAGCTGCTACCACTGCAGTCTCATGACCTCCTACAGTGTCAGCAGTCTGACTTACCTATGCCTTTTCTCTTTACATGTGTCCATTCAGCAATGGACCTAAGGAAATTTCTGTATTACTAAGCCTTTCCTGTCATCTAAACTCTACACATGCCTGATAAAAGCAGAATAAAAAAAGAAGTATGGCTGGATGGTCAGAGACATATTAGATTATATGTGGTAGCACTGTCTTGAAACAGTTGTCCTTTCTCAGCATCTTCACCAACCCTTACCACAGTTATTTGCCAAACTCAGAAAAATATATTTTACACAACACATTTCATAATAGAGTTTTACTTACCATACTGGTCTTACTTGGTCATGGGTGTTTTCCATTCTTCTCACAAGCTGCATGTTACCAATACTGCATAGCTTTCCTCACACCATTGTGGAGGTCAGTCAAGAACAACACAATGCCCTCCTCAGTTAAGTGAACGCCATCCCTTCTGAACAGGTGAACATCTTCCGTGGTGATGCTGTCATGGCAGATTGTAGATCCACCGACCCTGTGCATCAAGCCATGCATGAACCCATTCTGTAAACATCTGGCCTTGTGAGCTGCCCATTGACTGTTTGCTGTTTTCCATATCTGTCGAGGAATTATATCAGACCACACAAAATGACAACGTGGCCATCACGACTGCAGGTGTTCAGAAATTGCTGTGATTTGAAACCGTAGCCTTCCAAGTGGTTGACTGATGACATCATTCCCTCCAATGTGCAGCACAAGAATGTCGGGCTCAGGGTAGATGGAACACTTCTCTTCCAACAACGGCAGTATTCCATTCCAATGCATACATCTTCTTGCAATCCAGTATGCCTTCACACTGGATGTGGGGGGAGCTCAAGTTGTACCGGTTTTCAGTTTTGGAGGCATGGCTGTCAGCCCAGTGAATGTAGGAATAGCCACATACCCACACTCTAACATGTCATTCTCCTGGTAATGAAGCCATGTCAGTGTCAGACGGTGGACAAACCTGCACAGAAAAGAAAATGCAAACAGATTACTACTGATGTTTGACAGATGTATTGGAAGACTACATATATATATGTATATCATATGCATTACCTGGTTAGTCCATCCAAATCTTCCATCCTATCCACAAGGGCAGTATTCTTTGCATTAGGTATATAAGTGGTGATGACGCTGCACAGACACATACCTACTACCCATGAAAACATCAAATTACACACAATGACTGACAAGGGGGCACAGAAAGGGCACATGTAAATGGAAAAAGTAGGGTAAGGACCGCCACTCAACTAATATGCCGAGGACAGGCATGGGACTTCAGGTTGTGGGCATCTGAAGTGTCCCATACCTGTGCTGGCTACCCACTCAGACTGCTGGTAGCAGCAATGACTCCCGACTGCATGCAGTTCCAGCACTCTGCCTTACCTCTGCCTTTTCCATTTACATGTGTCCTTTCGGCAATGGCCATAAGGAGTGAAAGGGGGGAGGTAATGCAAACCCTCTTGCCCTGACCTACATACATTTACTACCCTGACCTACATACATTTACTACACCTAAAGGGAGGGAGACTGAGTGGAGAGCTACACCAAGACCAAATGACCCCTTCATGAAAATGTTGAGATATGTACAATCACCAAAATTATATGTGTATATATATATATATATATATATATATATATATATATATATATATATATATATATATGCATGTGAACAATGTATATATGTGCAAGTACATTATGTACATACATATATATCCATATGCACATATATGTATATATACAGGAAGAAAAAAATCAGGGGTTTAGGAGGGTAGGCAGTTGATGAAGAATGAGGGGGGCTGCTTGCAATGACTCCAAGCAGAGAAAAAACAAAACATGGCTTGTACATTCATGATAATGACTTCTACTTATGTGAGTAACAGTGACAGCAGCTGAGACTTTTCCCAGAAAAGTGATAATGACTCAGTGCTATGTTGTAATTGAACTTATGATAATGACCTTCCTTTCATTACTGCAAAGGTATGCATGCTGAGACACAGGTGATAATTGCTGCACATAACCTGTTGAGTAGGCATTCATTATATTACTTGTGCAGCTGTTATGTAATACAGACTCATTATCATCAGTAAGGAGAAGACCTGAGTCATTCAGTCAAATAATATAACACTTAGATATTACTGAGCCCTTCCTCCCACCTAAATTCCACACATGACTAAAATGTAGAGAAAGGCAGTTCTGATAAACATTACCAAAACTTCCTGCACAGACAGGACTACTCCAAGGACAGCAGTGAAGTACACCACAAATACAAAACAATACTTTTTTATTCCAGAAAAAAGAAAAAGTTAAGGGCTTTCTTACCAAAACGTATAACAAACTTCATCAGTACTAGGTAACTAATTACATCATTTCTTCAATAACTTCTACTAAGGATTACCATACAAACTTGGGTTGGGAGGGTGGCCTAATGGTTAAGGTGTTTGCCTTACAAATACAAAGTGCAGAGTTTGAGCCTCACAAGGGATAATTGGCTAGGCTTAAAATGGCTCGCAAGGGCAGTTAGCTTAGTACTAATCTATGAACCTATGAACTTAAAGGAACAACTCTACATATTCATCTCATCAAAAATCAAACTAATACATACCACAAATATTACAGTTCTAGTAAATAAAAAATAATGAAACTGAAATTCAAAAATGTTAAACACTGCAATCTGATCACAAATACACTATAAAAGCAATTTTATTCCAAATCTTAGAACACTAGATGTACTAAAAACATATATGTCAAAAATCAGTGGATTCATGTATTTATAATAAAAAATTTCTTTAAATGTATCAAATATAAATATAGTTAAAAGATACAAAAAAGCATTAGAAAATGTTAAATATTTTAATATATCAAAATAAGTAAATATTTTACAAGTATTAGTTTAAATATTTTGTTGCAATTCTTTTAAAATTCTGTAAAAATAATTAAGGTATATTTAAAGTTTGGCAGCCTAAATGTGGGAGTAAGTGAGGTATATTCTTTTAATCCTGGGGAGGGTTAGAAGTCTAAACTGCTGCAATAATTTCTTGTATTGTAATTTATTCTCCCATGCTCCACCTCTAGGGTTGGGTACCATCATTTTGCAAATACAAAATAAAAACTTGAAAAAAAACCAAGACATACCATTGTTTATTTATACAAAGCATCTCCCTCATTTTTAATGAGTATGTTAACAGTGTATGTGTTCATAAATTCTCTTGCATAAATACATTTTGGTGTACCCAACATACAAACCCAAACAAGTGAAGCAGGAAGCTAGAGTACCGCCTTTGTATATCAGTAACCTCTCACAACAGAATAGTAAATTAACGTCCCTCATTCAGGTAAATGTTATCACTAGTAAAGATATAGGCACACTGATTACAATGCCCACACTTCTGTGTTCATTTGTAGTTATTTGCCCCGTGTTCTATCAACCCTCCATTCTTTTCCAAAATATTTTCAACACTGTCTGAAGTTTTAATCACAAAACAAGGGTTCTCCCACAAGATCTCATAAATCTTATCATTAGCCTTAAAAATAGCCCATTTTTTCATAACAATATCCTTAACAACTTTAGTTCCCAAGTTATACTGCACAACTAGTGCCTTATCAAATCCTTTTTGTATCCCAGTATTTGAATGAAAATCGTTATTTTTGTTTTGGTCTTGTCTCAAGCCTATCTGCAATAGTGGTGGGAAAAAGTACCCTTCCTCTCATATATTGCTCTATAAATGTCATAAACTAATCTTTTGGGGTACCCTCTTTTCAAAAACCTAACAATTAATTAGTTGCATTTTGTAATATACATGTTATAATCTGAAATCTTCCAAGTCAGATGAATAAACTACTCTTTAACCAAACCTTTCTTCATCTTGAAGGGGTGAAAACTTTTAAAGTGCAAGTAACTATTGCTGAAAGTGTACCTTATACATACATTAGATTTAAATTTACCATTATGCCTGGAGATATTTCTCTCAAGAAAAATGAAACTATCCTTCTCTACATTTTGGCTAAATTTTGAAAATTCTGTTGCACTGTGTATATAAATCCATAAATGCTGCTTTCTCAGATTGGGAACCCATCGATAAAATAATAAAAGTATCATGTAATTATGTCAAAATGTACAATATTTAAAATAATCAACTTTAAACATATATGTTTTCTCCCAGGAGTACATATCCATATTTGTAAAACTAGGAGCACATGATGTTCCCATGGTAACACTCTTGATCTACTTAAAAGTTTCACCCTCAAAAAAAAAGTTATTATCTAAAACTACATCAATACACTAGATTATGGTCTTAATATCACTATTACTCAAAAAGTTAAAGCCTATAAGTGCATCACGGAATAAATATTTCCCACCCCTTGTAGGGTTGTGGGATGCAAGTGAATAAAGTGACCACATATGTAATCAAAAACAGTATATTGTCCTTACAGTAATCCAGTTTTAGTTTGCCCAAGAAATTCCAGGAATCCATGAGTATATTGTCTATCACAGTAAGGGAAGGTTTAAGTAATCTGTCAACATATACAGTAAATGTATAGATCTTGGAACCCTGAGCAGCGACAATAGGTTTAAGTGCTGGAGTCTCAATATTTGTATGTCTTTTGGTTATTCCAAAAATAGTAGGGGTAACTGGATGTGAATTATTTAAAAAATGTCGGTCTTGATGTAATTAACCCCCTGTATTAACCTATCCTACAATACAAAATCGATCTTCCTAAAACAAATAATGATTTCATTTCTTGAAACTTCGTGGTAAGTATTTTCATCACGTAAAATGTTATATATGGCTCTAGGATAATCAGTATAATCAAATATCACAATGTCACCACGTTTATCCGGTTTCATAATTTTTAATGACTTGACCTACATCAGTCTTTTTAATAAACACACTTCCTCCTTATTTAAATTATAATGTCAATATTTACTCTTACATGAGTTGATTTTATAAAATTCTTTAATACATGCAGACTCAAAAGCCTGAAGCCCCAGATGAATTGGCGGATTAAATGTACTTTTTTCTTGCAAACTTTTTTTGTCACCACTTGCATTCCATTCTTCAAAAAACATTTCCAAATTATTTTTTTTAATAAATAATTTGAATTCCAAAATGGAATCAATCACATCAAATTGCTAACTTTGGACAAAAGAAAACACTTTCTCAAACAATGACAAATATTCAGTGGTAATCTCCAAACCACTATTGTTAAAAGTATTAAAACCATTAAATTTAACAAGATTACTGTGATGTATCATAGGTTCATTAGTTGGTACTAGGCTATCGGCCCTAGGGCCTATACAAGCCTAGCCATAACAATTCCCTGGCTATTTCTTCCCACACTATTTACTTCCCTGGACCCCTCATAGAATACTAGGGTAATAGAAACATCCTTATTCAACATTGGTGGTGTGGGTAGTATGGACCCCTTCCTTGACTTGGTGTTGATGTTGAAATTGAATTGACTGTCCCCTTGCACCTTTGTGATGTCTGTGTGATGTTTCAACAACATGTCAGACCTGCATTTGATGGGGAGAGGTTCTTAAGGGTCAGATTCATCCAAACTAACCCCCATACCTTTCACATTTAAGTCATGATTCTGTGGTATGTAGAAATGTTAGAAAATGTAGTATTATCCATGAAGGTACTGTTCAACTGGTAATTATCATGGCCTGAATCTCTATCCTGAAACTTAGGTGTTGGGTATGCTGTTTTATTGTTGTATTATTTCTTGTCTCTATTTATTTTTCTTCTTTCTGTTAAAAACAAAAAGAATATTAAAATTGAAATTCAAAAATGTTGTACACTGCAGTCTGATTACAAATATTGTATTAAAGCATTCTTATTCCAAACCTTAGAATACTAGACATACTAAAAAAATACATATCAAAAATCTATTTGTAAGACTGTTCCTTTAAGTTTGCATGGTAATCCATAGAAGAGGTTATAACAGAAAGTGATGAAGTCTGTTACATGTTTATGAAAGCATTTTCTTTTTTTCTGGAATAAAAAGTGATGTTGTATTTGTGGCATAATTTATTGTTGTTGGAGTGGTCCTGATTGTGCAGGTAGTTTTGGTTACCTGTTGTAGAACTGAACAATTGCTGTTTTTTGGAGGTTATTTTGTTCTGACAAATATGATGCAAAGCTAAGTTTTTACCAGTCTAATGATGTAGCCATTTATTCAGATTTTTCTTATTTTTATCAAGCAGTATGTATGATCTACCCTGTCAAAGACTTTTGTCTTATGTAAGTAAACTGCATCAAATGATAGAATTTTTACTAACAGTTTATTGGCCAGATCATTAAAAGGTACATATTTGTTAAAGTTTCCTACCTTTACTAAAACTGCTGGACTAGTGCCTACGATTGTTACCTGACATAAATTGTCAAGTAATTAGTCCAGAGAATATATTTCTTTTTCAGTTGGACCCTTAGCTATTCTAATATGTAATTTAGAGAGCTGTTTCAATAACATATGAATTGTGATTTCTGGCCAAGGAATATCAGTAAGAACACATTTTAGTTTTATTACTAACCTTCGGAAAAGACGAGTTGCTTTTTATTAGACTGTATGTATAGCAAATCATCTAAGCCGATTTAAAGCTTATGAATAAGAATGGCAGTCTACTGCAGGAAAAACATTAAAACTGGAAGAAGTAACAAATTAAACAGAAGAAATCTGTGCTATAATTTAAAAATTATAGAACTGACAAAACAGCTTATAACTGCAGATAAAATTATAAATAAACCTGCAGCCTACTCAGCCTCAGTTCTATACTCCAAAACTAAATACCCTATAAGGCTGCTAAGATCAGAAGATAAGCAGCTACTCTTAGTCTACAGACCCAATAAAATGGCAGGACAAAGTCTCTGTTCCAACTCAGTGGCCAAAGTATGTCATGCACGCACCGTTCATTCTCTCATACACCGTTCACTCTCTCCTTCAATGCATACACTCACTCTCTCTTTCATATATCTGTACACAGTCTCTGCTGCATTCACACACACATACAAAATGCTTTCATGCATGCACCGTTCATTCTCTCATACACCGTTCCCCATTTTTACATCCAGACTTACTATTACCTTTGCTCGTGTGGGGACAGGTTCGCTATTACCAAAGTAAATAAGAAAGATGGTGAATATAGGGCTGTTTTGGCCTGGATCGGTGTTATAGTGTCGCAATGACGTCATGGAACTCGTTGCTTGCGTTGTGGTTCAGATGCTCTTATGAAACACATGATTAGAAAATTCTGCCAGAATAAATTTCAGACTGGTTGCCAACTGGAGTAATATCACAGCCACTTGTGAAGTATATGTGCAACATTCCCAAGGGAAAAAAATTCTTAATTAAGTGTATATGTTCAGATAATAAGTTGTTAATTAAAAGTTTCAGTTCTAAATAGTGAAGCACAGTAAACTGATCAAATGTTATGTGTCTGTTTTTGTAATTTTAAGCCTTTTCTATTTTGTTTTGAACTCTAAATATGAAGCATTCATAATGGGAACATGTCTGGGGGGTGGAGGCATTATGTAAATGGTGGCTTGGATTTTGCTACACTGATTGGCTGCCACCACTTGCTTCATGGAATGCAGATAGAATCTGCTTTGTGTAACCAGAAGAAAACTACTCAGCAACAGCTCCTCGTGGTCCTGCAGAGTGGTGCTAGCAGCAGAGAAACGAAAAGAGTGACTGCTTTCAAGACATAAGTATATTTTTTCAGTTTCTACCTGTGTGACCTTCCTTTCTCGCTGAAAAGCGAGTTTACACTGCTGATTTAACTGTTATAAGCTTGTTTTTGCGTTTTTTCATTACATGCACTTAATTTAAAAGTTTGTTTGCTGTAATTAACTATTGAGGCTGCCCACTCAAGTGCACTAGCCTGTGTATTGAATATACTGTAATTTTCCTGCTGTTTTCTTGAAAAAAAAATCCTTATTTCCCGCCTTTCCTTAACTAGAATAGTCCCTTATACAGGCTTTGCTGTATTCTGGACTTTTGGATAGTTCCTGTGTTGCCCATTTCCTTAAATGGATAAAAGGAAGTTTCTTTGCTCACCAGTGGGAGTGGGGAGCCTTGAGGAGCCTATCTGTCCCTGAAGGAGTGACCTCAGCACAAGAATCTTATAGTAATTGGCCGTTTTGGGCCATTTCTAGCTCTTTGAAGTTCCCTGCATAAAGACCCACTTTGGTGCATTTTTTCGCTTAATCTACTCAGCAACAGCTCCTCGTGGTCCTGCAGAGTGCTGCTAGCAGCAGAGAAATGAAAAGAGTGACTGCTTTAAAGATATCAGTATATTTTTTTCTGTTACTACCTGTGCGACCGTCCTTTCTCGCCGAAAAGCGAATTTGCACTGCTGATTTAACAGTTATAAGCTTGCTATTGCATTTTTTCATTACCTGCACTGAATTTAAAAGTTTGTTTGTTGTAATTAACTGTTGAGGCTGCCCTCTCAAGTGTGCTAGCCTGTGCATTGAATATACTGTAATATTCCTGCTGTTTTCTTGAAAAAAAAAAAAATCCTTGTTTCCTGCCTTTCCATAACTAGAATAGTCCCCTATACAGGCTTTGCTGTATTCTGGACTCTTGGATAGTTCCTGTGTTGCCCATTTCCTTACTTGGATAGAAGGAAGTTTCTTTGCTCACCAGTGGAAGTGGGGAGCCTTGAGCAGCCTATCTGTCCCTGAAGAAGTGACCTCAGCACAAGAATCTTGTAGTAATTGGCCGTTTTGGGCCATTTCTAGCTCTTTGAAGTTCCCTGCATAAAAACCCGCTTTGGCGCGTTTTTTCGCTTATCCTACTCAGCAACAGCTCCTCGTGGTCCTGCAGAGTGGTGCTAGCAGCAGAGAAATGAAAAGAGTGACTGCTTTCAAGATATAAGTATATTTTTTCTGTTACTACCTGTGCGACCATCCTTTCTCGCCAAAAAGCGAGTTTACACTGCTGATTTACCTGTTATAAGCTTGTTTTTGCGTTTTTTCATTACCTGCACTTAATTTAAAAGTTTGTTTGTTGCAATTAACTGATGAGGCTGCCCACTCAAGTGCGCTAGCCTGTGCATTAAATATATTGTAACTTTCCTGCTGTTTTCATGAGAAAAAAAATATCCTTGTTTCCCACCTTTCCTTAACTCGAATACTCCCCTATACAGGCTTTGCTGTATTCCGGACTCTTGGATAGTTCCTGTATTGCCCATTTCCTTACTTGGATAGAAGGAAATATCTTTGCTCACCAGTGGGAGTGGGGAGCCTTGAGCAGCCTATCTGTCCCTGAAGGCGTGACCTCAGCACAAGAATCTTGTAGTACTTGGCTGTTTTGAGCCATTTCTAGCTCTTTGAAGTTCCCTGCATAAAAATCCACTTCTGAGCATTTTTATCACTTATACTACTCAGCAACAGCTCCTCGTGGTCCTGCAGAGTGGTGCTAGCAGCAGAGAAATGAAAAGAGTGACTGCTTTCAAGATATAAGTATATTTTTTCTGTTTCTACCTGTGCGACCATCCTTTCTCACCGAAAAGCGAGTTTACACTGCTGATTTAAATGTTATAAGCTTGTTTTTGTGTTTTTTCATTACCTGCACTTAATTTAAAAGTTTGTTTGTTGTAATAACCTGTTGAGGCTGCCCACTCAAGTGTGCTAGCCTGTGTATTGAATATACTGTAATTTTCCTGCTGTTTTCTTGAAAAAAAAATCCTTGTTTCCTGCCTTTCCTTAACTAGAATAGTCCCCTATACAGGCTTTGCTGTATTCTGGACTCTTGGATAGTTCCTGTGTTGCCCATTTCCTAACTTGGATAGAAGGAAGTTTCTTTCCTCACCAGTGGGAGTGGGGAGCCTTGAGCAGCCTATCTGTCCCTGAAAGAGTGACCTCAGCACAAGAATCTTGTAGTAATTGGCCGCTTTGGGTCATTTCTAGCTCTTTGATGTTCTCTGCATAAAAATCCACTTGTGAGTGTTTTTTTCGCTTATACTACTCAGCAACAGCTCATCGTTGTCCTGCAGAGTGGTACTAGCAGCAGAGAAATGAAAAGATTGACTGCTTTCAAGATATCAGTATATTTTTTCTGTTTCTACCTGTGCAACCTTCCTTTCTCACCGAAAAGCAGGTTTACACTGCTGATTTAACTGTTATCAGCTTGTTTTTGAGTTTTTTCATTACCTGCACTTAATTTAAAAGTTTGTTTGTTGTAATTAACTGTTGAGGCTGCCCACTCAAGTGCACTAGCCTGTGCATTGAATATACTGTAATTTTCCTGCTGTTTTCTTAAAAAAAAAAAATCCTTGTTTCCCACCTTTCCTTAACTAGAATAGTCCACTATACAGGCTTTGCTGTATTCTAGACTCTTGGATAGTTCCTCTGTTGCCCATTTCTTTACTTGGATAGAAGGAAGTTTCTTTGCTCACCAGTGGGAGTGGGGAGCCTTGAGCAGCCTATCTGTCCCTGAAGGAGTGACCTCAGCACAAGAATCTTGTAGTAATTGGCCGTTTTGGGCCATTTCTAGCTCTTTGAAGTTCCCTGCATAAAATCCACTTCTGAGCATTTTTTTCGCTTATACTACTCAGCAACAGCTCCTCGTGGTCCTGCAGAGTGGTGCTAGCAGCATAGAAACGAAAACAGTGACTGTTTTCAAGATATAAGTATATTTTTTCTGTTTCTACCTGTGCGACCTTCCTTTCTCGCCGAAAAGCGAGTTTACACTGCTGATTTAACTGTTATAAGCTTGTTTTTGCATTTTCTCATTACATGCACTTAATTTAAAAGTTTGTTTGCTGTAACTAACTGTTGAGGCTGCCCACTCAAGTGCGCTAGCCTGTGTATTGAATATACTGTAATTTTCCTGCTGTTTTCTTGAAAAAAATATATATATCCTTGTTTCCCACCTTTCCTTAACTAGAATAGTCCCTTATACAAGCTTTGCTGTATTCTGGACTTTTGGATAGTTCCTGTGTTTCCCATTTCCTTACATGGATAGAAGGAAGTTTCATTGCTCACCAGTGGGAGTGGGGAGCCTTGAGCAGCCTATCTGTCCCAGAAGGAGTGACCTCAGCACAAGAATCTTATAGTAATTGTCTGTTTTGGGATATTTCTAGCTTTTTGAAGTTCCCTGCATAAAGACCCGCTTTGGCGCGTTTTTTCACTTAATCTACTCAGCAACAGCTCCTCGTGGTCCTGCAGAGTGGTGCTAGCAGCAGAGAAATGAAAAGAGTGACTGCTTTCAAGATATAAGTATATTTTTTTCAGTTACTACCTGTGCAACCTTCCTTTCTCGCCGAAAAGCAAATTTACACTGCTGATTTAACTGTTATAAGCTTGTTTTTGCGTTTTTTCATTACCTGCACTTAATTTAAAAGTTTGTTTGTTGTAATTAACTGTTGAGGCTGCCCACTCAAGTGCACTAGCCTGTGCATTGAATATACTGTAATTTTCCTGCTGTTTTCTTAAAAAAAAAATACAAAAAAACAAAAAAACAAAAACATATTCTTGTTTCCAGCCTTTCCTTAGCTAGAATAGTCCTCTATACAGGCTTTGCTGTATTCTGGACTCTTGGATAGTTCCTGTGTTGCCCATTTCCTTACTTGGTAGAAGGAAGTTTCTTTGCTCACCAGTGGGAGTGGGGAGCCTTGAGCAGCCTATCTGCCATGAAGGAGTGACCTCAGCACAAGAATCTTGTAGTAATTGGCCGTTTTGGGCCATTTCTAGCTCTTTGAAGTTCCCTGCATAAAATCCACTTCTGAGCATTTTTTTCGCTTATACTACTCAGCAACAGCTCCTCGTGGTCATGCAGAGTGGTGCTAGCAGCAGAGAAATGAAAAGAGTGACTGCTTTCAAGATATAAGTATATTTTTTCTGTTTCTACCTGTGCAACCTTCCTTTCTCACCGAAAAGCGAGTTTACACTGCTGATTTAACTGTTATAAGCTTGTTTTTGCATTTTTTCATTACCTGCACTTAATTTAAAAGTTTGTTTGTTGTAATAACCTGTTGAGGCTGCCCAATCAAGTGTGCTAGCCTGTGTATTGAATATACTGTAATTTTCCTGCTGTTTTCTTGAAAAAAAAACAACAAAAAAACCCAAAAAAAAAATCCTTGTTTCCCGCCTTTCCTTAACTAGAATAGTCTGCTTTACAGGCTTTGCTGTATTCTGGACTCTTGGATAGTTCCTGTGTTGCCCATTTCCTTACTTGGATAGAAGGAAGTTTCTTTGCTCACCAGTGGGAGTGGGGAGCCTTGAGCAGCCTATCTGTACCTGAAGGAGTGACCTCAGCACAAGAATCTTGTAGTAATTGGCCATTTTGGGCCATTTCTAGCTCTTTGAAGTTCCCTGCATAAAATCCACTTCTGAGCGTTTTTTTCGCTTATACTACTCAGCAACAGGTCCTCGTGGTCCTGCAGAGTGGTGCTAGCAGCAGAGAAACGAAAAGAGTGACTGCTTTCAAGATATAAGTATATTTTTTCTGTTTCTACCTGTGCGACCTTCCTTTCTAGCCGAAAAGCGAGTTTACACTGCTGATTTAAGTGTTATAAGCTTGTTTTTGCATTTTCTCATTACATGCACTTAATTTAAAAGTTTGTTTGCTGTAACTAACTGTTGAGGCTGCCCACTCAAGTGCGCTAGCCTGTGTATTGAATATACTGTAATTTCCTGCTGTTTTCTTAAAAAAAAAATATATATATCCTTGTTTCCCACCTTTCCTTAACTAGAATAGTCCCTTATACAAGCTTTGCTGTATTCTGGACTTTTGGATAGTTCCTGTGTTGCCCATTTCCTTACATGGATAGAAGGAAGTTTCTTTGCTCACCAGTGGGAGTGGGGAGCCTTGAGCAGCCTATCTGTCCCTGAAGGAGTGACCTGAGCACAAGAATCTCATAGTAATTGGCCGTTTTGGGACATTTCTAGCTCTTTGAAGTTCCCTGCATAAAGACCCGCTTTGGCACGTTTTTTCGCTTAATCTACTCAGCAACAGCTCCTCGTGGTCCTGCAGAGTGGTGCTAGCAGCAGAGAAATGAAAAGAGTGACTGCTTTCAAGATATAAGTATATTTTTTTCAGTTACTACCTGTGCAACCTTCCTTTCTCGCCGAAAAGCAAGTTTACACTGCTGATTTAACTGTTATAAGCTTGTTTTTGCATTTTTTCATTACCTGCACTTAATTTAAAAGTTTGTTTGTTGTAATAACCTGTTGAGGCTGCCCACTCAAGGGCGCTAGTCTGTTCATTGAATATAGTGTAACTTTCCTGCTGTTTTCTTGAAAAAAAAATATCCTTGTTTCCCACCTTTCCTTAACTAGAATAGTCCCCTATACAGGCTTTGCTGTATTCTGGACTCTTGGATAGTTCCTGTGTTGCCCATTTCCTTACTTGGATAGAAGGAAGTTTCTTTGCTCACAAGTGGGAGTGGGGAGCCTTGAGCAGCCTATCTGCCCTGAAGGAGTGACCTCAGCACAAGAATCTTGTAGTAATTGGCCGTTTTGGGCCATTTCTAGCACTTTGAAGTTCCCTGCATGAAAATCCGCTTCTGAGCATTTTTTTCACTTATACTACTCAGCAACAGCTCCTCGTGGTCCTGCAGAGTGGTGCTAGCAGCAGAGAAATGAAAAGAGTGACTGCTTTTAAGATATAAGTATATTTTTTCTGTTTCTACCTGTGCGAATTTCCTTTCTTGCCGAAAAGCGAGTTTACACTGCTGAGTTAACTGTTATAAGCTTGTTTTTTCATTTTTTCATTACCTGCACTTAATTTAAAAGTTTCTTTGTTGTAATAACCTGTTGAGGCTGCCCACTCAAGTGCGCTAGCCTGTGCATTGAATATACTGTAATTTTCCTGCTGTTTTCTTGAAAAAAAAAAAAAAAAATATCCTTGTTTCCCGCCTTTCCTTAACTAGAATAGTCCCCTATACAGGATTTGCTGTATTCTGGACTCTTGGATAGTTCCTGTGTTGCCCATTTCCTTACTTGGATAGAAGGAAGTTTCTTTGCTCACCACTGGGAGTGGGGAGCCTTGAGCAGCCTATCTGTCCCTGAAGGAGTGACCTCAGCACAAGAAATTTGTAGTAATTGCCCATTTTTGGGCCATTTCTAGCTCTTTGAAGTTCCCTGCATAAAAATCCACTTCTGAGCGCTTATACTACTCAGCAACAGCTCCTCCTGGTCCTGCAGAGTGGTACTAGCAGCAGAGAAATGAAAAGAGTGACTGCTTTCAAGATATAAGTATATTTTTTCTGTTTCTACCTGTGCGACCTTCCTTTCTTGCAGAAAAGCGAGTTTACACTGCTGATTTAACTGTTATAAGCTTGGTTTAGTGTTTTTTATTACCTGCACTTAGTTTAAAAGTTTGTTTGTTGTATTTAACTGTTAACGCTGCCCATTCAAGTGCGCTAGCCTGTGCATTGAATATACTGTAATTCTACTGTTGTTTTCCTGAAAAAAAAAAAAAAAAGGATCCTTGTTTCTCGCCTTTCCTAAACTAGAATAGTCCCTTATACAGGCTTTGCTGTATTCTGGACTTTTGGGTAGTTCATGTGTTAACCATTTCCTTATTTGGATAGAAGGAAGTTTCTTTGCTCAGCAGTGGGAGTGGGGAGCCTTGAGCAGCCTATCTGTCCCTGAAGGAGTGACCTCAGCACAAGAATCTTGTAGTAATTGGCCGTTTTGGGCCATTTCTAGCTCTTTTAAGTTCCCTGCATAAAGACCCGCTTTTGCACGTTTTTTCGCTTATCCTACTCAGCAACAGCTCCTCGTGGTCCTGCAAAGTGGTGCTAGCAGCAGAGAAATGAAAAGAGTGACTGCTTTCAAGATATAAGTATATTTTTTCTGTTACTACCTGTGCGACCGTCCGTTCTCGCCAAAAAGCGAGTTTACACTGCTGATTTAACTGTTATAAGCTTGTTTTTGCATTTTTTCATTACCTGCACTTAATTTAAAAGTTTGTTTGTTGTAATTAATTGTTGAGGCTGCCCACTCAAGTGCGCTAGCCTGTGCATTGAATATACTGTAACTTTCTTGCTGTTTTCTTGAAAAAAAAAATATCCTTGTTTCCCTCCTTTCCTTAACTCGAATACTCCCCTATACAGGCTTTGCTGTATTCTGGACTCTTGGATAGTTCCTGTGTTGCCCATTTCCATACTAGGATAGAAGGAAATTTCTTTGCTCACCAGTGGGAGTGGGGAGCCTTGAGCAGCCTATCTGTCCCAGAAGGAGTGACCTCAGCACAAGAATCTAGTAGTAATTGGCTGTTTTGGGCCATTTCTAGCTCTTTGAAGTTCCGTGCATAAAAATCCACTTCTGAGTGCTTTTTTTTCACTTATACTACTCAGCAACAGCTCCTCGTGCTCCTACAGAGTGGTGCTAGCAGCAGAGAAATGAAAAGAGTGACTGCTTTCAAGATATAAGTATATTTTTACTGCTTCTACCTGTGCGACCTTCCTTTCTCGCCAAAAAGTGAGTTTAAACTGCTGATTTAACTGTTATAAGCTTGTTTTTGCATTTTTTCATTACCTGGACTTAATTTAAAAGTTTTTTGTTGTAATTAACTGTTGAGGTTGCCCACTCAAGTGCACTTGCCTGTGTAATGAATATACTGTAATTCTCCTGTTGTTTTCCTGAAAAAAAAATCCTTGTTTCCCGCCTTTCCTAAACTAGAATAGTCCCTTTACAGGCTTTGCTGCATTCTGGACTTTTGGATAGTTCCTGGGTTGCCCATTTCCTTACTTGGATAGAAGAAGGTTTCTTTGCTCACCAGTGGGAGTGGGGAGCCTTGAGCAGTCTATCTGTCCCTGAAGGAGTGACCTCAGCACAAGAATCTTATAGTAATTGGCTGTTTTGGGACATTTCTAGCTCTTTGAAGTTCCCTCCATAAAGACCCGCTTTGGCGCGTTTTTTTCGCTTATCCTACTCAGCAACAGCACCTCGTGGTCCTGCAGAGTGGTGCTAGCAGCAGACAAATGAAAAGAGTGACTGCTTTCAAGATATAAGTATATTTTTTCTGTTACTACATGTGTGACCGTTCTTTCTCAACAAAAAGCGAGTTTACACTGCTGATTTAACTGTTATAAGCTTGTTTTTGCGTTTTTTCATTACCTGCACTTAATTTAAAAGTTTGTTTGTTGTAATTAACTGTTGAGGCTGCCCACTCAAGTGCGCTAGCCTGTGCATTGAATATACTGTAATTTTCCTGCTGTTTTCTTGAAAAAAAAATATCCCTATTTCCCGCCTTTCCTTAACTAGAATAGTCCCCTATACAGACTTTGCTGTATTCTGGACTCTCTGTGTTGCCCATTTCCTTACTTGGATAGAAGGAAGTTTCTTTGCTCACCAGAGGGAGTGGGGAGCCTTGAGCAGCCTATCTCTCCCTGAAGGAGTGACCTCAGCACAAGAATCTTGTAGTAATTGGCCGTTTTGGGCCATTTCTAACTCTTTGAAGTTCCCTGCATAAAAATCCGCTTCTGAGCGTTTTTTTCGCTTATACTACTCAGCAACAGCTCCTCGTGGTCCTGCAGAGTGGTGCTAGCAGCAGAGAAATGAAAAGAGTGACTGCTTTCAAGATATAAGTATATTTTTTCTGTTTCTACCTGTGCGACCTTCCTTTCTTGCAGAAAAGAAAGTTTACACTGCTGGTTTAACTGTTATAAGCTTGTTTTTGCGTTTTTTCATTACCTGCACTTAATTTAAAAGTTTGTTTGTTGTAATTAACTGTTGAGGCTGCCCACTCAAGTGCGCTAGCCTGTGCATTGAATATACTGTAATTTTCCTGCTGTTTTCTTGAAAAAAAAATATCCTTGTTTCCCGCCTTTCCTTAACTAGAATAGTCCCCTATACAGGCTTTGCTGTATTCTGGACTCTTGGATAGTTCCTGTGTTGCCCATTTCCTTACTTGGATAGAAGGAAGTTTCTTTGCTCACCAGTGGGAGTGGGGAGCCTTGAGCAGCCTATCTGTCCCTGAAGGAGTGACCTCAGCACAAGAATCTTGTAGTAATTGGCCATTTTGGGTCATTTGTACCTCTTTGAAGTTCCCTGCATAAAAATCCACTTCTGAGCGTTTTTTTCGCTTATACTACTCAGCAACAGCTCCTCGTGGTCCTGCAGAGTGGTGCTAGCAGCAGAGAAATGAAAAGAGTGACTGCTTTCAAGATATAAGTATATTGTTTCTGTTTCAACCTGTGCGACCTTCCTTTCTCGCAGAAAAGAAAGTTTACACTGCTGGTTTAACTGTTATAAGCTTGTTTTTGCATTTTTTCATTACCTGCACTTAATTTAAAAGTTTGTTTGTTGTAATTAACTGTTGAGGCTGCCCACTCAAGTGTGCTAGCCTGTGCATTGAATATACTGTAATTTTCCTGCTGTTTTCTTGAAAAAAAAAATATCCTTGTTTCCCGCCTTTCCTTAACTAGAATAGTCCCCTATACAGGCTTTGCTGTATTCTGGACTCTTGGATAGTTCCTGTGTTGCCCATTTCCTTACTTGGATAGAAGGAAGTTTCTTTGCTCACCAATGGGAGTGGGGAGCCTTGAGCAGCCTATCTGTCCCTGAAGGAGTGACCTCAGCACAAGAATCTTGTAGTAATTGGCTGTTTTGGGCCATTTCTAGCTCTTTGAAGTTCCCTGCATTAAAATCCACTTCTGAGCGCTTATACTACTCAGCAACAGCTCCTCGTGGTCCTGCAGAGTGGTGCTAGCAGCAGAGAAATGAAAAGAGTGACTGCTTTCAAGATACAAGTATATTTTTTCTATTTCTACCTATGCGACCTTCCTTTCTCGCCGACAAGTGAGTTTACACTGCTGATTTAACTGTTATAAGCTTGTCTTTGCATTGTTTCATTACCTGCACTTAATTTAAAAGTTTGTTTGTTGTAATTAACTGTTGAGACTGCCCACTCAAGTGCGCTAGCCTGTGCATTGAATATATTGTAATTTTCCTGCTGTTTTCTTGAAAAAAAAAATATCCTTGTTTCCCGCCTTTCCTTAACTAGAATAGTCCCCTATACAGGCTTTGCTGGATTCTGGACTCTTGGATAGTTCCTGTGTTGCCCATTTCCTTACTTGGATAGAAGGAAGTTTCTTTGCTCACCAGTGGGAGTGGGGAGCCTTGAGCAGCCTATCTGTCCCTGAAGGAGTGACCTCAGCACAAGAATCTTGTAGTAATTGGCCGTTTTGGGCCATTTCTAGCACTTTGAAGTTCCCTGCATAAAAATCCACTTCTGAGTGTTTTCTTTTGCTTATACTACTCAGCAACAGCTCCTCGTGGTCCTGCAGAGTGGTGCTAGCAGCAGAGAAATGAAAAGAGTGACTGCTTTCAAGATATAAGTATATTTTTTCTGTTTCTACCTGTGCGACCTTCCTTTCTCGCCGAAAAGTGAGTTTACACTGCTGATTTAACTGTTATAAGCTTGTTTTTGCATTTTTTCATTACCTGCACTTAATTTAAAAGTTTGTTTGTTGTAATTAACTGTTGAGGCTGCCCACTCAAGTGCGCTAGCCTGTGCATTGAATATACTGTAATTTTCCTGCTGTTTTCTTGAAAAAAAATATCCTTGTTTCCCGCCTTTCCTTAACTAGAATAGTCCCCTATACAGGCTTTGCTGTATTCTGGACTCTTGGATAGTTCCTGTGTTGCCCATTTCCTTACTTGGATAGAAGGAAGTTTCTTTGCTCACCAGTGGGAGTGGGGAGCCTTGAGCAGCCTATCTGTCCCTGAAGGAGTGACCTCAGCACAAGAATCTTGTAGTAATTGGCCGTTTTGGGCCATTTCTAGCTCTTTGAAGTTCCCTGCATAAAAATCCGCTTCTGAGTGTTTTTTTCGCTTATACTACTCAGCAACAGCTCCTCGTGGTCCTGCAGAGTGGTGCTAGCAGCAGAGAAATGAAAAGAGTGACTGCTTTCAAGATATAAGTATATTTTTTCTGTTTCTACCTGTGCGACCTTCCTTTCTCGCAGAAAAGAAAGTTTACACTGCTGATTTAACTGTTATAAGCTTGTTTTTGCATTTTTTCTTTACCTGCACTTAATTTAAAAGTTTGTTTGTTGTAATTAACTGTTGAGGCTGCCCACTCAAGTGCACTAGCCTGTGCATTGAATATACTGTAATTTTCCTGCTGTTTTCTTAAAAAAAAAAAAATCCTTGTTTCCCACCTTTCCTTAACTAGAATAGTCCCCTATACAGGCTTTGCTGTATTCTGGACTCTTAGATAGTTCCTGTGTTGCCCATTTCCTTACTTGGATAGAAGGAAGTTTCTTTGCTCACCAGTGGGAGTGGGGAGCCTTGAGCAGCCTATCTTTCCCTGAAGGAGTGACCTCAGCACAAGAATCTTGTAGTAATTGGCCGTTTTGGGCCATTTTTAGCTCTTTGAAGTTCTCTGCATAAAAATCCACTTCTGAGCATTTTTTTCACTTATACTACTCAGCAACAGCTCCTCATGGTCCTGCAGAGTGGTGCTAGCAGCAGAGAAATGAAAAGAGTGACTGCTTTCAAGATATAGGTATATGTTTTCTGTTTCAACCTGTGTGACCTTCCTTTCTCACAGAAAAGCGAGTTTACACTGCTGGTGTAACTGTTATAAGCTTGTTTTTGCATTTTTTCATTACCTGCACTTAATTTAAAAGTTTGTTTGTTGTAATTAACTGTTGAGGCTGCCCACTCAAGTGCGCTAGCCTGTGCATTGAATATATATTGTAATTTTCCTGCTGTTTTCTGGAGAAAAAAAAATACTTGTTTCCCGCTTTTCCTTAACTAGAATACTCCCCTATACAGACTTTGCTGTATTCTGGACTCTTGGATAGTTCCTGTGTTGCCCACTTCCTTACTTGGATAGAAGGAAGTTTCTTTGCTCACCAGTGGGAATGGGGAGCCTTGAGCAGCCTATCTGTCCTTGAAGGAGTGAACTCAGCACAAGAATCTTGTAGTAATTGGCCATTTTGGGCCATTTGTACCTCTTTGAAGTTCCCTGCATAAAAATCCACTTCTGAGCGTTTTTTTCACTTATACTACTCAGCAATAGCTCCTCCTGGTCCTGTAGAGTGGTGCTAGCAGCAGAGAAATGAAAAGAGTGACTGCTTTCAAGATATAAGTATATTTTTTCTGTTTCTACCTGTCCGACCTTCCTTTCTCGCCAAAAAGCGAGTTTACACTGCTGATTTCACTGTTATAAGCTTGTTTTTGTGGTTTTTATTACCTGCACTTAGTTTAAAAGTTTGTTTCTTGTATTTAACTGTTGAGGCTGCCCACTCAAGTGCGCTAGCCTGTGCATTGAATATACTGTAATTCTCCTGTTGTTTTCCTGAATAAAAAAAATCCTTGTATCCCACCTTTCCTAAACTAGAATAGTCCCTTATACTGGCTTTGCTGTATTCTGGACTTTTGGATAGTTCCTGTGTTGCCCATTTCCTTACTTGGATAGAAGGAAGTTTCTTTGCTCACCAGTGGGAGTGGGGAGCCTTGAGCAGCCTATCTGTCCCTGAAGGAGTGACCTCAGCACAAGAATCTTATAATAATTGGCTGTTTTGGGACATTTCTAACTCTTTGAAGTTCCCTGCATAAAGATCCGCTTTGGCACATTTTTTTCACTTAATCTACTCAGCAACAGCTCCTCATGGTCCTGCAGAGTAGTGCTAGCAGCAGAGAAACGAAAAGAGTGACTGCTTTCAAGATATAAGTATATTTTTGCTGTTACTACCTGTGCGACCATCCTTTCTCACCGAAAAGCGAGTTTGTACTGCTGATTTAACTGTTATAAGCTTGTTTTTGCATTTTTTCATTACCTGCACTTAATTTAAAAGTTTGTTTGTTGTAATAACCTGTTGAGTCTGCCCACTCAAGTGCGCTAGCCTGTGCATTGAAAATACTGTAATTTTCCTGCTGTTTTCTTGAAAAAAAAATCCTTGTTTCCCACCTTTCCTTAACTAGAATAGTCCCCTATACAGGCTTTGCTGTATTCTGGACTCTTGGATAGTTCCTGTGTTGCCCATTTCCTTACTTGGATAGAAGGAAGTTTCTTTCCTCACCAGTGGGAGTCGGGAGCCTTGAGCAGCCTATCTGTCCCTGAAGGAGTGACCTCAGCACAAGAATCTTGTAGTAATTGGCCGTTTTGGGCCATTTCTAGCTCTTTGAAGTTCCCTGCATAAAAATCCGCTTCTGAGCATTTTTTTTGCTTATACTACTCAGCAACAGCTCCTCGTGGTCCTGCAGAGTGGTGCTAGCAGCAGAGAAACAAAAAGAGTGACTGCTTTCAATATATAAGTATATTTTTTCTGTTTCTACCTGTGCGACCTTCTTTTCTCGCCGTAAAGCGAGTTTACACTGATGATTTAACTGTTATAAGCTTGTTTTTGCATTTTTCATTACCTGCACTTAATTTAAAAGTTTGTTTGTTGTAATTAACTGTTGAGGCTGCCCACTCAAGTGCGCTAGCCTGTGCATTGAATATACTGTAATTTTCCTGCTGTTTTCTTGAAAAAAAAAAAAAAAAATATCCTTGTTTCCCGCCTTTCCTTAACTAGAATAGTCCCCTATACAGGCCTTGCTGTATTCTGGACTCTTGGATAGTTCCTGTGTTGCCCATTTCCTTACTTGGATAGAAGGAAGTTTCTTTGCTCACCAGTGGGAGTGGGGAGCCTTGAGCAGCCTATCTGTCCCTGAAGGAGTGACCTCAGCACAAGAATCTTGTAGTATTGGGCAATTTCTTGCTCTTTGAAGTTCCCTGCATAAAAATCCGTTTCTGAGCATTTTTTTGCTTATACTACTCAGCACCAGCTCCTCGTGGTCCTGCAAAGTGGTGCTAGCAGCAGAAAAACGAAAAGACTGACTGCTTTAAAGATATAAGTATATTATTTCTGTTTCTACCTGGGATACCTTCCTTTCTCGCTGAAAAGCGAGTTTACATCTGCTGTTTTAACTGTTATAAGCTTGTTTTTGCATGTTTTCATTAACTGCACTTAATTTAAAAGTTTGTTTTTTGTAATTAACTGTTGAGGCTGCCCACTCACGTGCGCTAGCCTGTGCATTGAATATACTGTAATTTTCTTGCTGTTTTCTTGAAAAATGAAAAAAAAATCCTTGTTTCCCGCCTTTCCTTAACTGGAATAGTCCCCTATACAGGCTTTGCTGTATTCTGGACTCTTGGATAGTTCCTGTGTTGCCCATTTCCTTACTTGGATAGAAGGACGTTTCTTTGCTCACCAGTGGGAGTGGGGATCCTTGAGCAGCCTATCTGTCCCTGAAGGAGTGACCTCAGCACAAGAATCTTGTAGTAATTGGCCGTTTTGGGCCATTTCTAGCTCTTTGAAGTTCCTTGCATAAAAATCCACTTTTGCGCAGCTTTGCACGATTGTGCGCATAGCGCAGCATCGGGCAGCGCTGCTAAATCGGGTTTAAACTAGTCCCGGCTCCACAAAGTCTGCTTTTCACTTTTTCCCTTTGAATTGCTCTATTTTTCAAATTAAACACCCTATTCTCAGTCTAAGGCCCTGCACTTGCCCAAATAAGCAATCTTACAATCTAGTACTAATATACTAAAAGCACTACATACTCATATACTCTCTACAATTACCCTGTCCCCTATTGGTCCTCTTTAATTAAGTGATAAAAGAGTCCCCTATACTACTCTAGCATGTCCAAAGGTCAGTTAATAGTTTCCTCTCCAGTCCAACTGGTGAATCTGGGAATCTTGAGGCAATATTACAACTGTCTCATGTACACAGATAACCCTCTCCTCTTCTAAACAGGTTCAAACATATGTGAGAGATGCACCTATATAGCCAAACTGGAGGCCGAGCTCTCTCACCTCAAAACTGGTGTAACCAGTCAGGAGGAGAAGGTAACATCACACAACACTAATCCAGTCTCACATAGTCCTACCACAACAGCAATCCAAACACGCAAACACACAAAAACATACTCGGAGGCTCTAATTAAACATCTACCTAAACAGCAGAGACCTCCAAAGCAGACATCCAAACAAACGCTACCCCACAACAAAACACATGCAACACATAGCTCACAAAGTCAGTGTGCCAAACAGTCACAGCCCTTAAGGCAGAACAACACACCTGACACACTTCTAATAGGTGATTCTATAATCAGACACACTGATGTCCTGCTCACCAAGCTGAACAAGGAGAAGATCACAGTGAGCTGCCTGTCGGGCGCTAGGATCTGCCACATAACGCAAGCACTCAGGTCACTCCAAAGCAAGTACAAATATGACTCGGTCATAGTACATGCTGGTGTGAATGACCTGAGATGTACCTCCCTCGACTACATGAAAAGAGACATAAAGGAGCTCTATGATCTTGTAGCCCAGGCCGGTATGACCCTGACCTTGAGCAGCATCTTACCCTCACCTAGAATGATGCCGCAGTATAAAGACAAAATGATCGATTTTAACAATTGGCTAAAATTTTGGTGTCATTCAAAGGGGATCCAGTGCCTGTCAGCCTGGGATGACATGCTTGACAAGCCACGTTGCTTCGCAAGGGATGGCTTGCACCTGTCACCTTTGGGCTTTTGGATACTGGCAAAGGCTCTTGCCACCTCCATAGTGCCTTTTTTAGACAAGGCTCAAAAGACAAACCCACCTCCTTAGAAAACACAAAGAACAAGAAACTAAGGGTAATGTTGCTAAACGCCAGAAGTCTAAACCTCGAAATACATGCACTCGAATCTCTCCTCAGTATGGAGAACATCGATATCTGTGCAGTGACAGAAACCTGGTTCAAGGCTCCAGAGAGCACCCCAGCACTATCAGGTTATAGTAAGAAACGAAGTAGACCAACACCACGAAAGTTGAAAAGGCTTTAATTCATATAAAAAACAATCCAGGATGTAAGCGCTTTCGCGTGCTGCCAGTGCACGCTTCATCAGACAAATTCAAAATACTCTAAAAACACTGTGGGTTTATATATCATTTAACTATATCTGTTAATTGATTAATTGATCTATGAAATGCATCAATCATAATCTTAAAGTCAGAATGCTACTCCAAGAGTGTGGAAGTCCTACAGCCACAGCGCATCTCTACAAAACAAAACAAAGCAGGGTGTATTGAAACATATATATAAATCAACATATTATTCATATAGAGAAGTACATAACATTTACAATTCATTACCTAACATTTTTCATGAAAAACTATCATTAAATATTCTTAACAGATGTAAGCACTCCCTTATAGAATGTATATATATATAATTCGTATATACTGCTGAAGTGCGACTAAACTAATACAACCAAACTAATAGCCTCAGCGTGCAGTTCAGGTCATATCTAAAACTGTAACCAAAACCTCCCTCCTTTGTTTATTCATTAGTATTAAAACTACACTGAGGTGTATGCATACACTCATTTATACCTCATAATTGCAAATAAAAATAAAAATAAAAAATAAATACGACCAGTTCTTTACACAAGCATACGCATTTAAATAATGAACTATTCATGTAAAAAACGTATAGAGATGTTAAAAATGTAACACGTGGAACTGGATCTTAAACCTGTGTATATCGATCCAAAAAGGACCAGGGTTAAGCTTAATGTTTAATACACACTGCACGCTGAGGCTATTAGTTTGGTTGTATTAGTTTAGTCGCACTTCAGCAGTATACACGAATTATATATATATATATACATTCTATAAGGCAGTGCTTAGATCTGTTAAGAATATTTAATGATAGTTTTTCATGAAAAATGTTAGGTAATGAATTGTAAATGTTATGTACTTCTCTATATGAATAATATGTTGATTTATATATATGTTTCAATACACCCTGCTTTGTTTTGTTTTGTAGAGATGCGCTGTGGCTGTAGGACTTCCACACTCTTGGAGTAGCATTCTGACTTTAAGATTATGATTGATGCATTTCATAGATCAATTAATCAATTAACAGATATAGTTAAATGATATATAAACCCACAGTGTTTTTAGAGTATTTTGAATTTGTCTGATGAAGCGTGCACTGGCAGCACGCAGCTTTACATCCTGGATTGTTTTTTATATGAATTAAAGCCTTTTCAACTTTCGTGGTGTTGGTCTACTTCGTTTCTTACTACTATCAGGTTATACCTCATACCATGCTTTTCGGCCCCAAAACTCGGATCGAACCACAAAAGGAGGGGGGAGTATCCATATTTATCAAGGATACCCACACCTCCAGGTTAGTGGCATTGCACGAAGCATCAGAAACCATCCATGTGCAAATAACAGTGGGCAAAACTGCCTTTCAGTTTATAGCATGCTACAGACCACCGTCTCAAAATCAGGAATCCCACTCGGCTTTCCTGAAAGCATTGGAGAACATGAAGATCTCTCCAAACACCATTATACTGGGTGACTTCAACTACCCAAACATTGACTGGGAGCATTACTCAAGCCCCAACACTCTAGCCCAAAGGTTCCTGGAATTTATAAACTTAAATGCTATGGAACAACTAGTCAAAACTCCCACAAGAGCCTGACTTGACCTGATCATCACCAACATGGGGACCCTATGCTCCACACCAGAAGTATCCCCCTCATTGGTAAGATCAGACCATAAATTAATTTCACTGGATATCCACAACCCGACCCCACCCCCAGCCCAGAAAACCACAGTGAAAAACTTCTCAAAAGCGAACTTCACACTTCTCAAATCCGAGGTGGAATCCTTCAAGGCCCCAGGGCCAGTGGAAGCTACGGCCCAAACCACAGAATCCTATATAAACGCATTCTATGGACACCTCCAGGAATGCATGGATCATGCTATCCCAAACAAAACTAAAACCCAAGTGTCCAAAGGCAGGCGTCCAGTCTGGTGGACCCCAGCCATAAATAAGTTGTACAACAGAAGGAAGAAGCTACTACATGATAGAGAAATATCCATAAAAGGGAAGACATCTCTGATCAGTACTAGCAAAAAATTACGATCCCTCATAAAATCCTCCAAGGCCAGCTTCGAGGGAAAAATTGCACAGGACACTAAAGACAATCACAAGGCTTTCTTTAGCTATGTTAGGAACCTGGGATGCAACTCCCAGATATGCTCAGAGTTGATTATAAATGACAAAAAATACACTGAACCCACAGATATTGCCAACATCCTGGCAAACAGGTTTAGTGCAAACTTCTCCCCCTTCCCCCCCTAAAGAGCAAATATCTATCCCAGTAGAGTGCAGCCTCCCTAACATCTCAGATGCTCAGGTGATGACCGCCCTCTCCAAGGCAAAAAACACTGCTTCAATGGGACCAGACTGTGTCCCGGGTTGTGTCCTACATGAACTCCAAGAAGAACTAAACCATCACGTAAAACTGCTGTACATTCTCAGCCTCACTATGGGATATGTACCCAAAGAATGGCGTACAGCAACAGTGGTCCTGCTCCACAAAGGTGGCACCTCAACGGACCCTAGTAACTATCGCCCCATAAGCCTGACTAGCCTTATCTGTAAGGCCATGGAGAGGATCATCATGGAACTCATAAACAAAGACATTGGGGACCTAAACACACTGGATCCTACTCAGTTCGGCTTTGTCAAGGGCAGATCCTGCCTCTTGAACCTGGTTGACTTCTTCAAAACAGTCACCAAGGCCATAGATGAAGGGAAGGTAGTCCACACAGCCTATCTGGACCTTGCAAAGGCATTTGACACAATACTCCACTCGGGCATCATAGATAAGCTATTCAGCTTAAACATAAACCCCTATGTCACAAGATGGGTTGCGAACTGGCTCAAAGACAGAACACACAGAGTCAGAATTGCCGGAGTCATGTCAGACTCGAAACCAGTTACAAGTGGTGTCCCACAAGGCTCGGTCCTGGAACCTCTCTTGTTCGGCATATACTTTTCCGAGGTACAGGCCAGCACGGGAGGACTATGGCTGACCAAGTTCGCAGATGACTGCAAACTGGGCGCCATAATGACTCTCCAGCTGACATGAACATCCTTCAAAAAGGTCTCACAGAGATGGATAACTGGTGCCAGAGCCATGGTCTAAAGCTAAATTCCAAGAAGTGTATAGTCATACCCTTTGGCAAAAACAAAGTGCCTACCAATTACCACATAGGTGGTAACCCATTAAATACAGAAGAAGTAATTAGGGATCTGGGGACCCAAGTTAAGTGGTTAGAAAGACCTTCTACTTAGCCCACCTTATCACGAAAGGATTCACATCTAGATCAAGGGAGGTAATAGTGACCCTTTATTCATCCCTCATCAGGCCCATCATAGAATACAATGCCCCTTTTGGGATGTACCTTACCCGACACCTGCAGCAGCTAGAAAGACCCCAAAAGTACCTCACAAAAAGGATCAAGGGACTCAAACAGATGCCATATGCTGCCAGGTTAAAGAAACTCCAGCTTTACTCAGTCGTATACCGCCTACTTCGAGGCGATCTATGCCTGACATACAAAGCTATGTCCAACCCAGAATTAATGGACATGCTCCACCTCAGAAAATCTAAATCCCTTAGAACCACACACTCGAGGGACTTGAACCTCAGCACAGAAATAAATAGAACTTGCTGGAGGGACAGATTCATAACCCAAAGGCTCCCTTCACTTTGGAATAGAATCCCGGCCCATGTTAGGCAGAGCACCTCACTGACTCTCTTCAAGAGGAATCTTGATGAGTGGATGGGAGATCGTAGGTTTACCCCGGGGATTACTTCTGTCTCACTACTAGACAGAGGCACAGTAAACTAACCTTAAAAAAGGGCACAGCAAACTCAAATCTAAGGGTGGCGAAAGCCAAACACACTCGGGCTAGGCTTATAAATGCCCCAGGGCAGACAGCCTAGTATGAACCTATGAACACAGTGGATGTTAAGCCAATTTACTCGAGAAAATTAAATGTACGGATATACTTACTATACTGCGAAAATTAAGTTGAGAAATCAATTGACAAAGTTCAGTTACTTTTTCAACTTAGCTTTCACAGGATAGGGCTAAAATAGGGCCAGGAAGTAAGGCGCGCTTGCAAAAGGCACTCGGGGGTAACAGCATGCAATTATAAGCATCTCATATTTCGCTCAGGTGTAAGTACAGATACGCTATGAGACGGTACTCGAGGTTAATGAGTTAAAAAAACTGTACTGCATTTATTTATTTGCTTAATTGAATATTGCTGGTGCATATCTGCATTTTGTTAACAAAACTGTATTGCATTTATTTGCTTGAATGAATATTGCTGGTCTCTGTCTGCATTTTGTTTTCCCACCTTCCTGGCCAAGTGTTGCTATATTCTGAAACTTTGTGGCTTTGGAATTCCCTGCCCCTGCTGTAAATTCGATTTTGGACATTCTTCCCAGTCCCATCTCATTTTCTCTCTCTACTGAAGATGGTGATATCTTTTGGGAAGGACTACCCCCCCTTGCTTCTTTGATTTTGGGCACTTTTCCCTGTCCCATCTTATCAGCTCATTCTATGTGTACAGAGAGTATTTGGGAAGGCCAATCCCCTTAGTTTCTTAATCTTGAATTATCTTCTGTTTCCTCCCACTCCACTAAAAAAAAAAAATCTACACTTTATTCAGCTGATTTCACCGTAATTGTGTTCTTCCTACTTTATAACTTAGTTTTCTTTCCTGCTTGCTCTTAAGTGTGCAAGTGCTTTTATTCTGCTGCATTTTTACTGCTTGTTATTACCCTGATTAAATTTGTTTATTATTCTAAGCCTCTTAGTTTTGGTTTTAGCACTTGGGCTTCAGGCCAGTTACATTACAGGTAAGAAAGCTTTTAGAATCTCGTTGTGTTCTTACTGAAGAGTGCTTCTCAAACAATCTGGAAATATAGAGCTGATAAGTATATTTCTTGGCACTTTTTAACTGTTCAGAGTTCTGCACTTTCTTAATTTTTGCTTGACTGAATTATTTATATATTTTTATATATTTGCTGGAATTGTTTTCTGTTTTTGGATCTGTTCTGAAACTGGTTTTCCACCTCCTACCCTACTCCTGCTCTGTTCTTAAAGTTGGTGGCTTTTGCAGTTGCCCGACCCTATCATAAATTTGATCTGGGACACTCCTACCAGTCCCATCTCTTTAGCTCATGCTACTTAATACAGACAACATTTGGTAAGGCCAAACCCCTTAGTCCCTTAACCTTGAATTATCTTCTGTTCCTGCTCTCTCCCTTTTTACTTTATAAAAAAGACACTTTATTCAGCTGCTTATATTTTTCTAATTTGTGTTTCTTCCTACTATTCTGTTACTTCATCTTGCTTTGCTTTTTCCTGCTACTTGCTAAAGTGTTCAACTTGCATTTATTACTACTTGTTTATAGCCTGTCTAAATTGTTAAGTGTTATTCTAGCTCTTAGTTTTGGTTTAAGCACTTGGGCTTTAGGCCCGCCCCATAGGTCTCCCTGGGCTTTCTCCCTCAGATTCTGACAAATATGGATGGACAACTTCCTACAGTTTTTTCTTCCAGTCTGGTTGATATGGGCATCCTGAGACAGTGTAGCAACTTCCTCATGTACATGGACAACCATCTAGTACTACCACCTAGGAACACAATCTGTGAGAGATACAATTACATTAGGAACCTAGAGTCCAAGCTCTCTCCCCCTCAAGCCAGTATATTTGGCACTGAAAAGCTTGTCAACACAATCACTACACCTCAAACACCACCCACACCTACACAACACACAACCACATATGCGGAGTTCCTCCACATAAACATACCCAAATAAAGGAGACCTTTGAGGCAAAAACACATGCAATCTCCACAACCTTCTACACCACATGCCACACACACTCCACACACCTGTGCCTCACAACCACTAAGGATTCACCATCACTTTTGAAATCCCACCCCTTCAATTATTTAAATTTATTGGCCATCCTACAGTATTTCATAGTACCAAAATACAAAAGTAACCACCCCTTTCAGTCCATCTTGCTGTTTTAAAAATAATAACTCTCCACTAAACCTTAACTTTTTAAACAGGTAAAACTCAAGTTACCTACTTTCATATCTAACTTCTCTAGTGCACACTGCAGAGTGCATTCTTTTCAATCTTACCTTTAAGCATCCCTGTTACTAGCACTTTCTCTAATACCTAAAAGATCATCTCTACTTGACTCCAAGTAGACTTTTCTCTATCTGTTAAACCTAGCACTTGCTCCTACAGTACTTATTACCTTGATACGGCACTCTTATAGATAGAACCCCAAAAAGGCAAACCCCCATTTCTCGGGCACCACGTCCCCGGAATCTCTTTTAAAGTTTTTTGTCTAGTCCTTCTAGCATGTCGAGGATCAGTTGCTAGTGTCCTCTCCTGCTCAGCTGGTGAACCTGGGAATATTGAGGCAATGTTACAATTGCCTCATGTACCTGACAACCCTCTCCTCCTCCCACAAAACACAAATACATGCGAGAGATGCAACTATATGGACAAACTGGAGGCTGAGCTCTCTCAACATAGGACTGGCAAGACCAGTCAGGAGGAGAAGGTTACCACACACACTATAGACCCAGTCTCACATAGTACCATCACAACGTCAAATCATACACATAAACACACAAAGACATACTGTCGGCTCTGATCAAAAATCTACCAAAACAGCAGAGGCCACCAAAGCAGACACCCAAACAACCACCACCTCAGAACACAACACCTGCAACACATAGACCTCACAGTCAGAGTGTCAAACAGTCACAGCCCTTAAGGCCAAACACAATGCCAGACACACTAGTCATTGGTGACTCCATAGTCAGACACACTGCCGTCCCGCTCACCAGACTGAGTAAGGAGAAGGTCACAGTAAGCTGCCTGTCGGGCGCTAGAATCCGCCACATAGCGCAAGCACTCAGGTCTCTCAACAGCAGGTACAAATACGACTCAGTCATTGTCCACGCTGGTGTAAACGACCTGAGACGTAACAGGAGCTCTCTGATTATGTAGCCCAGGCAGGTATGACCCTGACCTTGAGCAGTATCCTACCTTCACCAAGAATGATGCCACAATACAGAGATAAGATGATCAGCTTTAACAATTGGCTTAAACTCTGGTGTCATTCAAAGGGGATCCAATGTCTGTCTGCCTGGGATGACATGCTGGACAAGCCACACTGCTTAAGGGCGGCTTGCACCTGTCACCCTGGGATTCGGATATTGGCAAAGGCTCTTGCCACCCCCATAGTGCCTTTTTAGGCAAGGCTCAAATTCTAAACCTACCACCCTAGAACACAAAAAGGAAAAAACTAAGGGTAATGCTGCTCAATGCCAGAAGTTTAAATCTCAAAATGCACCTCGAAGCCCTTCTCAGTATGGAGAACATCGATGTCTGTGCAGTGACAGAAACCTGGTTCAAGGCTCCTGAGAGCACCCCAGCACTATCAGGTTTTACCTCTTATCATGCGTTCCGCCCCAAAATCCGGACAATACCAAGAAAGGAGGGGGTATCCATATTCATCAAGAACACCCACACCTCAAGACTGGTGGCAACGCCGCGATGCATCGGAGACCATCCAGGTGCAATTAACCATAGGCAAGACTGCTCTGCAAATTGTAGCATGTTACAGGCCACCCTCACAAACTCAGGAACCTCACATGGCCTTCCTGAAAACACTAGAGGGATAAATGTATCACCAAACACCATCATGCTAGGTGACTTCAATTACCCTAATATAGACTGGGAACACTACTCAAGCCCAAACACCCTAGCCCAAAAGTTCCTGGAATTCATAAACTCAAATGCCATGGAACAACTAGTCACCATCCCACAAGAGGAGAAAACATACTTGATCTCATCATCACGAACATGGGAGCACAATGTTCAACACGGAAGTATACCCCTCACTGGTGAGATCAGATCACAAACTAATCTGGCTGGAGGTCCTCATCCCACCCCACCTGAAATAAAAAGACCACAGTAAAGAACTTCTCGAAAGCCGACTTCACACTTCTAAAGACTAGTGTGGTCTCCTTTAAGGCCCCGAGCCGGAAAACAGTACTCAAGCAGCTGAATCACTTACAAATGCCTTCTACCAGCACCTGCAGGACTGCATGGATAAGGCAATCCCAAGCAAAACAAAGACTCTTTGTACCAAAGGCAGCGTCCAGTCTGGTGGACCCCAGCCATAAACAAACTCTACAACAAAAGGAGGAAGCTACTACAAGATAGAGCAAAATCCTTAAAAGGTAAGACACCCTTGATCACTATAAGTAAAAACTAAGAGCTCTCATAAAATCATCCAAAGCAAATTTTGAGAGAAAAATAGCTAAAGACTCAAAAGACAATCATAAGGCATTCTTTAGCTATGTTAGAAACCTGGGAGGAAACTCCCAGATATGCTCAGAACTAGTTCAAAATGATGTGAAGATTACTGATCCTACAGACATTGCCAACATACTGGCTGACAGGTTCAGTGCAAACTTCTCCCCCTCCCCACAAGGAGAGATATCTATACAAAGCGATTGCAGCCCCAAACATCTCCAACGCCCAAGTGAGAACTGCTCTCTCCAAAGCAAAAAACACAGCATCCATGGGACCTGATGGTGTCCCCGGCTGTGTGCTCCACGAACTCAACAAGGAATTAAACCCACAGCTAGGACAGCTGTTTAATCATAGTCTTACCTCTGGATACATACCCAGGGAGTGGCGCACTGCAACTGTGGTCCCACTTCACAAAGGCGGTGCCTCCACCGACCCTGGAAATTACCGGCCCATTAGCTTGACAAGCCTTATCTGCAAAGCCATGGAGAGGATCATAATGGACCTCATAAATAAAGACATAGGGAATTTGCAGACTTTGGATCCATCCCAGTTTGGCTTTGTCAAAGGCAGATCATGCCTTCTAAACTTGGTTGACTTTTGAAACAGTCACCAAAGCCATTGATGAGGAAAGGCAGTCCATACAGCCTACCTCGATCTGGCGAAGGCCTTGATACAATACCCACTCGGGTATCATTGAAAAAGTCATCAGCTTAAATGTTATCCCATACATCACAAGATGGGTTACAAACTGGCTGAGTGACAGAACACACAGGGTTAGAGTTGCTGGCGCCATGTCAGACTCAAAGCCTGTCACAAGTGGTGTACCACAGGGCTCAGTCCTGGGCCCACTCTTGTTTGGCATCTACTTTTCAGTACAAGCAAACACAGGAGGGTTATGGCTGACAAAGTTTGCAGATGACTGCAAACTGAGCCATAGTAGAAAACACATCTGACACAGATATCCTTCAGAAGGGTCTCACAGAAGCGGATAACTGGTGCCAGAGCCATGGCCTAAAGTTAAATGCCAAAAATGCATAGTCATACCCTTCGGGAAAAACAAGGTTACCCTAGCTACCAAATAGGTGGCAATCCACTGAGCACAGAAGAAGTTATCAGGGACCTGGGGACCCAGGTTGATAGTAGTCTGTCATTCAACACCCATGTAGCTAAAGTAGTTAGGAAGACCTTCTACATTGCCCACCTTATCATGAAGGGATTCTCATCTAGATCAAGGGAGGTCATAGTCTCCCTATACTCATCACTCATCAGACCAATGATTGAGTACAATGCCCCATTCGGAATGTATCTGACCCGACACTTGCAGCAGCTGGAGAGGCCACAAAAGTTCCTCACCAAAAGGATAAAGGGTCTCAAACATCTGTCCTATACTGCCCGACCAGGGTTGCCAGACGTCCCTATTTGGGCGGGACTGTCCCGAGATCAGTAGCCTGATCCCGAGTCCCGCCCTGCGGTTAAATCCCAGCCAGCCACTTTGTTTGTTTTTTTGATTGACCCGTATACCTGGCATACGGGCCAATCAAAATCGCTAAACATGGAGCTTCTTGTGCTCGCATTAAAAGAGAAGTTCATTGTTAGCGATTTTTGATTGGCCCATATGCGGTATACGCCAATCAAAAGCGTAACACGGAGCTTCTCGTGTTTAATGCGGAACTGCAATGCATTAAACACGAGAAGCTCAGTGTTTATTGCAGGCAGAGTGAGCTCATTAAAGACCTTTTTTTGACCTTTTTTTTTTACCTGGGTTGCTGGAAATCTGGCAACCCTGTGCCCGACTGAAAGAACTCCAGCTCTATTCAGTCGCTTACCGCTTGCTCAGAGGTGACCTTTGCCTAACATACAAGGCCATGTCAAACCCAGATTTGATGAATATGCTTCACCTCAAAAATCTAGATCCGTCAGAGCCACAAGGGCGGGAGACTTAAACCTCGACACGGCTATTAATAAGACGTGCTGGAGGGATAGATTCATCACCCAAAGACTCCCTATGCTGTGGAATAAAATCTCGGTATATGTGAGGCAGAGCACCTCGCTGGCCTTGTTCAAGAGAAATCTTGACCAATGGATGGGAGATCGCAGATATACCCCAGGGATTACCTCAGTGTCACTGCTCGATAGAGGCACAGCAAAATAATGGGTATAGTTCCCCATACTAAAGGGGTGGCGTAAGCCACAAAACTATGGGCTAGGCTTGTAAATGCCCTCTGGCAGATAGCCTAGTATGAACCTATGAACCTATGAACCTATAAACTCAACATGTTAGTCATAGGAGACTCCATTGTGAGACACACGGATATGCCTCTCACCAGGCTGGATAAGGAAAAAGTCACAGTTAGTTGATTGTCAAATGCCAGAATTCACCATATCACACACTCTCTCAAGTCTCTCAACAACAGGTACTGTTATGACTTTGTCATAGTCCATGTTGGCGTGAATGACTTGAGACATACCTCTCTGGACTATATGAACATTGACATGATTGAGCTCTCTGATTATGTGTCCTAGGCAGGTATGTTCCTAGCCTTAAGCAGCATTCTGCCATCACCCAGAATAATGCCCCAGTGCAAACAGAGATGGCCTGCATCTGTCTCACCTGGGCTTCAGGCTTCTGGCAAAAGCCCTTACCTCCCCTGTAGTGCCTTTTTTAGGAAAAGTGATGAGGTTAAAACTACCAACATAAAAATTTCAACAAAACACAAATTAAAGGTCATGCTGCTAAATGCTAGGAGTCTAAACATGAAACTGCATTCATTGCAGCATTCCTAACCCTGGAGATGCTGACATCTGTGCAGTCACAGAGACCTGGTTCAAGGCTGCAGAGAGCACCCCAGCTTTACCTGGTTACTCATTATATCATACATTCAGACCTCAAACTGTGGGCAGTAAAGCCAAAGAAGGTGGAGTTTCAATATAGATTAAAGACATATACACCTCCAGGCTGATCAAACAGTATGACGCACAGGAGGCACTCCAGGTGCAGTTAAGATGCTTAATCCGCCTATTTGGACCTGTTTGAATCTATCAAGATTCAACCCTTTACCCTGATCCTGGGTGACTTTAACCACCCAAACATAGACTGGAAGAACTACTCATGCCAGAACACAAATGCCCAGAGATTCCTTGATTTTGTCAATGCAAATGCCTTGGAACAGCTAGCTGATACCCCAACAAGGGGTGATAATATCTTGGACTTGGTATTAACCAACATGAGTAACCACTGCAGCATCCCTATAGTATCATCCTCCCTGGTAAGATTTCCTGTCTGGTGGACATCCGCGATAAATAAACTCTATAACAAAAGGAAAAAAAATTGCTGTTCAAGACCAAGAAGAAGAAGGTGTTCAATTGGAAGCAATGTCTCTTTAGCCTGAACAAGCAAATAAGATCACTAGTGAAATCCTCCAAAGCAAAGTTTGAGTCCAAATTGGCCACATCTGCTTGAGACCGTTAGTCATAAGGCCTTCTTCACATACGTCTGCAATCTCAAAGGAAGCACCCAGATCTGTTCAGAACTGGTGGTCAGGGACACCACATATACAAATGCCGTAGATAAAGCAAACTTGCTGGCTGACAGATTCAGTGAAAACTTTACCCGTCTGTCCCCCCATCAGTAAATCAGGACATCTCCAGTACCTGCCCCCTTCCTCTTATATCTAAGGAACAGGTTATCACTGCTCTCTCAAAAGCAAAAAAAGCCTCCATTGGACCTGATAACATCCTAGGCTGCGTCATACATGAACTTAGGCAGGAACTTGCAGAACCATTAGGCACCCTATTCAACCAAAGCCTGAGTACTGGCTTCATCCTTGCTGAGTGAAGGACAGCCACTGTCATCCCTTTACACAAAGGTGGGTTATCCACCAATCCAGGAAATTATAGACCCATCAGCCTAACTAGCCTGATCTGCAAGGCCATAGAACAGATGATCACGGACCTCATTAACAAGAACATTGGCAACCACCAAATATTTGATCTCACACAGTCTGGCTTTGTCAAGGGGAGGTCGTGTCTGCTGAGTTTGGTCTAATTCTTTGAGACAGCCACCAAAGCCATGGACGAGGGAAAGATGGTACAGACCACCTACCTTGACTTGGCCAAAGCCTTTGACACTATTCCCCCTCAGGCATTATAGATAAACTCTTTCAACTAGGCATCAATCCATATGTTACCAGAGGGGTAGCAAACTGGTTCACTGACAGAAGCCATGTAGTCATAATAGGGGAAGCCACCTCAAGCAGTAGACCTGTAACAAATGGCATACACCAGGGTTCGGTCTTGGGGCCTCTGTTATTTGGGATATACTTTTTTGAGGTGCAGGCCAGAACCAGTGGGCTATGGCTGACCAAGTTTGCAGATGATTGCAAGCTGGGTGCTGTTATCAATATCCCTAGTGATGTGGACATCCTCCAAGAGAGTCTCACTCAGACAAATGACTGGTGCCAGAAACATGGCCTCAAGCTGAATACCAAAAAATGCATCATCATCATCTCCTTTGGGGAGAGTGAGGTCCCCACAAATTATCACATTAATAACAATGTCTTAAGCACTCAAGCAGTCGTGAGGGATTTGAGCACCCAGGTTGATAGCAGCCTGACTTTTGACCACTATCTTGCTTCTGTGGTACTGAAAGCCTTCTACATGGCCCACCTCATAAGTAAGGTATCGCATCCACAGACAAGGAGGTCATAACATCCATGTATTCTTCCCTTATAAGGCCCATTATTGAATACAATGTACCTTTTGGCATGTACCTCACAAAGCACATGCAGCAGCTGGAGAGACCACAGAGGTTCCTCACCAGGAGATTCCAGGGCCTCAAACATCTACCATACACAGATAGGCTAAAAGCCCTATCCCTCCACTCAGTTTCATACAGACTCCTCAGAGGTGACCTCTGTCTGGCATACATGATGATCATGGACTCCACCTTGATGGGACTGCTGCATATCCCCAAGTCAAGCTCCACTCAGGTAACCCGCATGTGTGGCCTCAGTCTGGTCTGTGACATCAAGACTTGTTGGTGGGACAGATTTATGCCCCAGAGACTCCATCATCTATGGAATAGACTCCCTCTCCATATCAAGCAGAGCATCTCTTTAACCCTTTTTAAGTGCAACCTGGATAACTGGATGGGAAACAGAAAATACACCCCCTAGGATTCCACCCATGTCCCTGCCGGACAGGGGCATCGGGTGCTGATTTGTCCAAACATGAGCTAAACTCTTGGCTAGGCTTATAAGGGCCTCAAGGTCAATATCCTAGTAACCTCCAATGATCCTATGGTCTACACTCTTGTGGACAAACCCTTATCAAAATCCTCCCTCATAAGTCTGCCCAAGTTTTCATAACACTACGTCTGGACAATTTCCATCAGTTTTGCAGCATTGACCTCCAAATCACACTCACAAACATTTCATACACAACAGCAAAACACATCACAAACAGCAGACTACACACCAATGTCTCACAAACACAGCTCTTAAGGCATAACAGTAAACCAACACAGCCCAACAGGCATAACAATTAGCCAAACATACTAGTCATTGGTGACTTGATTTTGAGACACACCGATGTCCCCCTCACCAGGCACAACAAGGAAAAGGTCATTGTCAGTAGTCTTTCAGGTGCCAGAATCCGCCACATCATGCACACACACAAGTCTCTCCACAACAATACAACTATGACTCTGTCATTGTCCATGTTGGTGTGAATGAGTTGAGATGTACCTCCCTGGAATATATGAAGAGAGACATGATTGAGCTCTCAGAATATGTGTCCCAAGCAGATATGGCCCTAGTCCTAAGCAGCATCCTACCTTCACCAAGAATGGTACCACAATACCAACAAAAAATACTTGACATCAACAACTGGCTTAGTTTCTGGTGTCATTCCAAGGGGATCCAGTATCTGTCTGCCTGGGATGACAGGGTTGACAAGCCTCAATGCTTTGCCAGAGATGGCCTTCACCTATCACCCCTGGGAATCCGGATTTTGGCTATGGTTCTTGCCTCCCCCGTTCTGCCTTTTAAGCCAATGTCCCAAAGACAAATCTTCCAACATAAAAGATCTGTCAAAAAGCAAATTGAAGGTCATGCTGCTTAACACTAGGAGCCTTAACCTGAAAATACAGTCACTGGAGGCTCTCCTTGCACTGGAAGATGCCATCATCTGTGCAGTCATGGAAACTTGGCTCAAGACTGCAGAGAGCATCCTTGCCTTACCAGGCTATACCTCATTCCACACATTCTGACCCCAAAATGGGGTCAGGAAGACTAAGGGTGGTGGAGTCTCTAGCTTCATTAAAGACAAGCACACCTATAGACTGGTTTGCCAGCATGATGCACTAGAACTACTCCAGGTGCAACTGACAGTTGGCAAGGCATCCATCCAAGTTATAGCTATCTGTAGATCTCACTCAATGACTCAGGACAGCCACTCCTCCCACCTGGACCTACCACCCTGATCCTTGGTGACTTTACCCCACCACAGACTGGGTGAACTATTCCTGCACTAATGCACTCACCCAACGGTTCCTTGACTTAATCAATTCTAGTGCACTAGACCAGCTCAGCTTTTCCCCCATGAGGGGAGATAACATTCTGGACTTGGTTCTCACCAAGATGGGTGACTGCTCCACCACTCCCATAGTAAGTTCTTCCATGGTGAGATCAGATCATTGGTCTGTTTCATTTAAAGTTTCTATCCTGCCCAACCCCCCCAAGCAATAACCAGGATAAAAAAACTTCTCAAAAGCTGACTACAACTTCCTAAGGGAGGGTATTATTAGCTTCACACCACTACCCCCTTCAGAGGATGCAGAAAACTATGCTGAACAGTATGCCAATGCAGTATACAAGCATCTGTAAAACTGCATATGGACTCAGCCATACCCAACAGAACTAAAACCTTGTCCTAAAGGAAACACAGACCTCTGGTGGATGTCCTCTATCAGCAAAAGGAAGAAACCATTGTCCAAGGGTAAAAAGGCACAAATTCCCAACTGGAAAATCTCCCTCCTTAGCCTCAACAAGCAAATTAGATCATTAGTGAAAATTTCCAAAACCAATTATGAATCGAAACTAGTCTCCAAAATAAAGGGAAACCAATGAACCTATAAACCACAAAGCCTTCTTCAGTTATGTCAAGAACCTAAATGGCAAAGCCTAGGTTTGTTCTGGATTAGTACTTAATGGTACCACTTACACTGATTCTGTTGACTTAGCCAACCTGCTAGCAGATAGGTTCAGTGCAAACTTCACTCCCCTTGTCCCCCCAAAGGCCCATTTGACATCTGCGATACTTGTCCGGGACCTCACATCTCTGTAGATCAAGTGTTAAAGGCCCTATCCAAGGCAAAGAACACAGCTTTCATGGGGCTGTATTCTTCACCATCTCCAGCAAGAACTAGCTTTGCCATTGAACACCCTTTTCAGCCACAGCTTAAGAACAGGCTTCATTCCAGCAGAGTGGACATCTGCCTTTGTCAGCCCCTTGCATAAAGGTAGTGCCACTACTGACCCTGGAAAATATCACCCCATTGGCTTGACAAGTCTGATCTGTAAAGCCATGGGGTGTATTATTATGGATCTCATAAACAAGGACATAGGCAATCTCTTAGCACTCGACCCTACCCAGTTCAGATTTGTCAAGGGCAGATCTTGCCTTTTGAACCTGGCTGACTTCTTTGAGACTGTCACCAAGGCCCTGGATGAGGGAAAGTCAGTACATACAGCTTACCATGACTTGGCCAAGGCCTTTGATGCAATCCCTCACTCGGGCAACATCAAAAAGCTAACACAACTTGGTTTTAATCCCTATCTCATCAGATGGGTGGCTACCTGACTCACTGATAGGACTCACAAGGACAAAATAGGTGGCACCACCACTGACATCAGACCTGTCACTACTCGTGTTCCCCAGGGATCTGTCTTGGGACCCCTACTTTTTGGCATCAACTTCTAAGAGGTCCAGGCAAAGACAAAAGTCCTGTGGCTGACCAAGTTTGCAGATGACTGTAAGTTGGGTGCTGTCACTGATTCCCCAAATAATGTTAATATACTACAAGAGTGTCTTACAGCAACAAATGACTGGTGCTAAAGTCACAGGTTCATAGGTGTGTACTAGGCTAATGACCCTGGAGCCTTTACAAGCCTAGGCCATAGGATTACCCTGGCAATGTGCTACCTGACCTTAGTTTCCAATGCCTATCACTGGAGTGATTCCCGGGGTGAATTTTCTATTTCCCATCCACTCATCATGATTTCTGTTAAAGAGGGCTAGTGAGGTGCTCTGTTTGACATGTATGGAAAGTCTATTCCATAGCATGGGCAGTCTCTGGTTTATGAACCTGTCCCTCCAGCATATTCTTTTGATTGTGGTAATGAGGTTGAGGTCTCTAGAGTGTGCGGTGTGGAGGGATTGGGATTTCTTCAAATGTAGCACTTCTAAAAGAGCTGAGTCAGACATGGCTTTATAGTCAAGTAGAAATTGCTTCTAAGTAGGCAATATGAGACAGAGAATAGTTGGAGTTTTTTGAGTCTGTCCATATAGAACAAGTGTTTAAAGCCTAGGATCCTCTTTGTGAGGTGCTTTTGTGGCCTCTCCAGTTGTTGCAGGTGTCTAGTGAGATACATGCCAAATGGGGGCATTGTATTCGATAACTGGCCTAATGAGGGAAGAGTAGAGGGAGACAATGACCTCTTTCTTCCTGGATGAAAAACCCTTAGTAATGATATGTGCCACACAGAAGGACTTTCTGGCCACAGTGGCAGTGTGGTGGTCAGAAGAGGGGTTGTTATCAACCTTGTTCCCAGATCTCTTATAACGCCTTCTGTGTTCAGTGGACTACCATCGATGTGGTAGTTCATGGGAATTGGGTTGTTCCCAAAGGGTATGATGACACATTTTTTGGCATTGAGCTTAAGGCCATGGTTCTGACACCAGTCATTGGTCTCAGTGAGGCCTTTCTGTAGGATGTCAACATCACTTGGGGAGTTAATAATGGCTCCCAACTTGCAATTGTCTGCAAACTTTGTCAGCCAGAGTCCCTTCGTGTTGGACTGGACTTCTGAGAAGTAGATACCAAACAGGAGAGGACCCAGGACCAAACCCTGTGGGACTCCACTCATGACTGGTTGGCAGCCTGACTTGGCATCAGCTACTTTCACACTGTGGGTTCTATCTGTGAGCCAATTTGCAACCCACCTAGTGATATAGGGGTTGATGACTAGCTTAATGAGTTTTTCTATGATTCTTGAATGAGAAATGGTATCAAATGACTTGGCCAGATCAAGGTAAGCTGTATGAACCACCTTGCCTTTATTCACAGCTCTGGTAACTGACTCAAAGAAGTTGACCAAGTTGAGCAGACATGATCTACCCTTCACAAAACCAAACTGTGTGGGATCCAGAGTTTGGAGATTCCCTATATCCTTGTTTATTAGGTCCATGATGATGCATTCCATACCTTTGCATGTCAGACTTTTCAGGCTAATGGGGCGATAGTTCCCAGGGTCTGTAGTCACTCATCCTTTGTGGAGAGAGATGACTAGGGATGGCTATAGCAGTGCACCATTCAGTAGGGACAAAGCCTGAGATGAGGCTGTGATTGAATAGGGCACACAGGTGAGGTGCCAGTTCATTCTGTAGTTCATGTAGAACACATAGAAGATGTACTCTTGGCCTTGGATAGTGCTGTTTTAACCTGTGCAGCAGTAATACTGGGTGCCGGGCAATCTACTGGTATTGTGATTGGTCCTTTGGTGGGGGGGGGTTGGCACTGAATCTGTTGGCCAGTACATTGGCAATATCCGTTGGCTCAGTATAGGAGGTACCATTGTGCAGTAGCTCAGAGCAAATCTGGGTATTGCCATGGAGGTTCTTTACATAACTATAGAAGGCCTTGTGGTTATCTTTACTATCTGCTGCGATTCTATTTTCATAGATAGCTTTAGAGGATTTGATGAGGGATCTCAACTTTTTGTTGAGGCTGATAAGGGAGTTTTTCCAGTCTTGGGACTTCACTTTATTCTGCATCAGTTTCCTCCTTCTGTTGTAGAGTTTGTTTATGGCAGGGGACCACCAGATTGGCTTCTTTTTTGGTGGAGAGCATCTTGGTTCTATAGGGTATAGCGAGATCCATGCATTTGTGTACATGTTCATACAGTGCATTGGTGTATGATTCAGCAGTCATCTAACTATTCTCCATTTGCATGGGTGCCATGAAGTTAGCCACCTCTGTTCTTAGGACCCCAAAGTTAGCTTTGGAGAAGTTTTTCATGGTAGTTACCTTTGTGGGGGTGTGGGTGGGTGGGAGTGATGTGGATTACCAAGGTGATTAGTTTATAGTCAGATCTAACCAGGGAGGTGTAGAGCAACTGTCGCCCATGTTTGCAATGACCAGGTCAAGGATGTTGCTACCTCTAGTAGGGGTAAGAACGAGCTGGTCCAGGGCATTGGAATTAATGAATTCCAGGAAACGTTGGGCAAGTGTATTGGTACATGAGTAGTTTTCCCAGTTAATGGAGGGGTAGTTGAAGTTGCACAGTATGAGAGTGTTAGGTTGGACCCTAATATTCTCCAGGGTGCTTAGGAAAGTGGAGTGACTGTCTTGGGACATGGTTGGGGACCTGTAACAGGCTATGACCTAAATCGCTGTCTTACTCAATGTTAGCTGCATCTGAAGTAGCTCT
Organism: Protopterus annectens; assembly: GCF_019279795.1. NCBI lineage: Eukaryota > Metazoa > Chordata > Ceratodontiformes > Protopteridae > Protopterus > Protopterus annectens. The sequence continues at coordinate 1,734,256,838 of NC_056732.1, forward strand.
GATGCATTATGTTGGGAAGTGTGTGCATCCTTTATGAATATGGAAACACCACCACCTTTGGAGCTTCAGTCCAAGTTCTGGGGCCGAAACATGTAGAATGAGTTATAACCTGGTAGTGCAGAGGTGCTTTCTGCTGCCATGAACCAGGTCTCTGTTACAGCACAAATGTCAATGAACTCCATTTTAAGGAGTGCTTCGAGCGAGTGCATTTTGAGACTTAGACTTCTAGCGTTGAGCAGCATTACCCTCAGATTGCATTTGTTTGTAGCTGTTACAGTGGTAATTAGGTCTTTGGCCTTAAGTTAAATGCAAAAAAATGTGCTATCATACCATTCAGAAAAAACATGGCCCCTACTGATTACCACATCAACGACAACCCCCTAAGCATACAACCTATGGAGAGAGACCTGGGTACACAGGTTGACAACAATCTCACCTTCAAACATCATGCACTGGCAGTGGTCAGAAAAGCCTTTTACTTAGTTCACCTCATAAGTAAAGGGATTGCAACCAGAAAAAAGGAGGTTTATTACCTCTCTGTACTCCTCCCTCATTAGGTCAATAATTGAGTACAATGCCCCATTTGGTGTGTACCTCTCGAAACACTGCACCAACTGGAAAGACCACAGAAATACCTCATAAAGAGAATCCATGACCTCCAACCCCAGTCCTAAATGAATATGCTCAAATCACTATCACTCTACTTGGTATCATACAGATTGCTCAGAGGTGATCTGTGTCTCACCTACAAGGCAATCTCAGACCCTGCCCTACTAGAGATGCTCCATATCCATAAATCTAACTCCTCAAGCATTACCCACTTGACAGGCCTTATTCTAATATGCAACATTAACAAAACCTGCTGGAAAGACAGATTTGTCTCCCAGAGGCTCCTCCATCTCTGGAATAGACTTCTCATACATGTAAAATAGAGTACTCGCTGACCCTGTTGAAGCGCAACCTTGATGAGTGGATAGGAAATCACAAATTTGTCCCAGGGGTTCCATCTGTGTTCCTCATTGACAGGGATGGCAGGTGCTAACTGAAGTCTCTTTTTTGGGAATAAACTCTTGGCTAGGCTTGTAAGAACCTCAGGGCCATTAGCCTAGTAATCTCCTATGATCCCATGATGCCTACAAAAACATCTTAAATTCTAAGTAAAGATGAAAAATAAAGTATTTGAGTCTGCATACCAGGACATTGTAATGGACAACTTGGAAACTATATCAAAGATGGATACTGACTCTGTGCAAGGAGTCTCAGACAACTCCGCTCAAGAGAACTTAGAAACAGCTTTTGAGATGATTCTTTGGTAGTACAGAAAGTGAGTGTAAAAGCAAATGATTTTGTGTCCAGGACACTAAGTTATAATGCAAAAGAAGAGTTTCTTACTGATCACTCAAATTCAACTGGTACTCTGTAGAAGGACAATAAATTGCAGAATAAGGACAATAAATTGCAGAAGGATAGACCAGAAGAGCTGTTACAAAAAGTAGAGTTGCTAAAAGAGAAGCAGATTAATGTGGAGGATATCCATATAATTTGGGGTATCTGACAGGGTACATAAGATAAGTATCTATATAGGTGGGATGACCTAGAGACTAGAAGACCAAGATTGTGTTCTATTTGTTCAGCACCATCTAATAAGATGATCAGAGCTCCCAGAGAGTGAACTAAGAATTGAAAGAGACCCCAGATTGTTTACCCCTGGTGCTGCTACTTTCTAAAGACACCTAAGATATTGGTTAGTGAGAGTGAAGATGCCTGCACTAAAAGAGAAGATTGTTTCAAGTGTTATTTGCAGACCTGTTAAAACCTGTAATGTCAGGGACCACTGGGCCTTCCTTGTTAATTTCTGCAGACAAAGAGTAAGACAGGCAAGTCTTTCCCACTGATGAGAGAGTGTGGGCAAACAATAATTCATTATAGACTCCTGCATTCTGTTTATTTAAAGCTGTTCTTAATGTCTGAGCAATAGACCTTTATAGATCGAGGGGGATCCATGAAGTTTATGAAAGAATAAATTACTGAAAGCTCAGAATACTCAGGTATCAATCACCATGATCAGCATTGCAGTTGGAGTGAAGTAGTACCATTTCAAATGTTCAAATCCAAGGAGGAAATCATGACTGTACACCATTTCTGATTTTTACACTGCAATAGCCAGGTCTGCATTAAGATGTTTTTTGATCTGCCTATTTTTTTCACGTGAGATGTATGGCATGGAATTAAATGGCTGCTAAGTCACTGAGTCTGCTAGACAGTGTTGAGGAAATGAGCTGGGATATCATGTAATAAAACTAGACTATCTGGCTGACACTTGTGAGCTATTCATTGAATTTTGCATATCAGTATGATTTTGCTTAGCTTGGAGAGGGAAGAGAGAAAGGAAGAAATGCAGAAGTTACAACACAATGCTAAATTTCTGGTTATTAATGCTGGCTGCCAGAACATAAATGGTAAGAATGTAAAGGTACAATACACTTTGTTGCTGGATATTTTTATTTATTTATTTCCTTTCCTTCTAACCAAGGCTTTAACTTCAGTAATTACTAGATACTTTAAAAGACGTTAGGAAGGATCTCACAATAAACACCAATGAATGGTAAGTATCCCATGTCAGAAGGAATTACCAGATAATTTGAAAGATGTAAGGATCTCACAATAACCACCCATGAATGGCAAGTAGCATTCCAGGTTCTTCCACATGACCAGCTAGACATGATACACTGTTATATCTGTTCTTCCACATGACATGACAGCCTGACCTGACATAATGTATCATGTCTGTTCTTCTACATGACATTCCAGCCTGACATGATACACTGTCTAACTATACTAACTCCCTTGCCCAACACTTCCTAGAATTTATCAACTTGAACGCCCTGTATCAACTGGTCAACACCCCCACCAGAGGTGACAACATATTGGACCTGGTCATCACCAACATGGGCGACTGGTGTTCTACACCGGAGGTCAACCCCTCGCTGGTTAGATCAGATGATAGACTAATCATTCTGGATAGCCACATTCCGCCCCCACCCTCAATCAAGGAAACCACTGTGAAAAACTTTTCAAAAGCAAAAACTTCATGTTACTGAAGACCAAGGTGGAAAGGTTCACAACCCCCATGCTAAAGGACAACACTGTCCAAGCTGCTGAATCCCTTACAAAGCCACTCTATGAGCACCTGCAAGAATGCATGGAGTGTGCTATCCCAAGCAAAACCAAGACTCACTCCTCCAAGAAAAGGAAACCAGTCTGGTGGAACCCTGCCATAAACAGGCTATACAACAGAAGGAGGAAATTAGTACAGAAAAGAGTAAAATCCCAAGAAGGAAAGACATCCCTGATCAGTATCAGCAAGAAACTGCGCTCCCTCATAAAATCATCCAAGGCTAGCTTTGAAAGAAAAATTGCCAAGGACTCCAAAGATAACCACAAAGCATTCCTTAGCTGTGTCACAAACTTAAGTGGAAACTCTCAGATCTGCTCTAAACATCACCACCCTCTCACCCCATAAAGGGCCCATAACCATACTAGAAGAATGTAGAGCCCCAGCAATCACTGACACACAGGTTAAAACAGCCCTATCCAAAGCCAAGAACACAGCTCCAATGGAACCGGACTGTGTCCCAGGCTGTCTTACATGAACTCCAAAATGAACTAACCCCTCACCTAAACACACTGTTCAAACGCAGCCTCTCTACAGGCTACGTACCCATAGAGTGGCACACAGCAACAGTTATCCCACTCCACAAAGGTGGAGCCACAACGGACCCCGGGAACTGTTGCCC